>NC_047658.1:5857552-5985052 GCF_011762505.2 Arvicanthis niloticus
TCCCACCTCTGGGACACACCAGGATGTGCATGGAGGCGTTACTTATAATGGGAGGAAATTGGGGATGGCTTCAATGTCTGGCAACACTGCCCTGTTGAGTAAACAGAGAGAGATGGTTGGAGATTGTGTTTATACAGAGACGTTTTAACCAGGGGAAAGCTTACATTTTAAGAAAGGGGAAATGTAGGGCTGTGTAAACAATTTGATCATGTAGTTATGTAAAAACACACATATACGAGCATAAGAGGGTCACATAGAAAAGAATGAACTGAAAGATACTAAAATACTCAAAATACCAAGGACAGCAGTGACATGGGACAGGGAGCCAGCAGGCCTTTCATCTTCCTTTCCTTCTGTCTTTTCTTGCCCCCCTTCTTTCAGAGACAGCCCTTCTTGCAACCCAGGCTAGTACCAAAATTAATATGTAGCCTAGGCTAATCTTGAACTCATGACCCTCCCAAGTGTAAAGACCTCAAGCATACACTGGCATGCCTCACAGTTTTCTATAATTTTCTGAACAATGAACACTTCATACTTTATTTTATTCTCCATCAGTGTCAAGGATTAAACCCGAGGTTTGTGAACACTAGACAAGCATTCCGAGTTCCAGCCCCTTCCTTTTCTCTTGTTCTTTACTTTCTCTGTGCGTTTATGGGGATGTGCATGTGTATGTAGGTGTGCTCACCTGCAGGGACATGCATGTAGACATGTGTGTGGAGACAGAGGGCAGTGCTGGGTGTCATTCCTCAGGAGGTGTCCATTTTGCTTGTTTTTCTTTTTTATGTGTGTGTGTGTGTGTGTGTGTGTGTGTGTGTGCGTGTGTGTGTATGGGGGGGAAGAGATCATTTTGTGTGGAGCATGTGGAGAACATAGAGTAACTTGCAGGGGATTCTGTCTCTTGTTCTGTCACGTGGATCTCAGGAATCAAACTCAGATTAGTAGACTCTGAAGCAGACACCTTAGGGAGCTAAGCCAGCTTTCTGGCCCCACCTCGATTTGTTGTTGTTTGAGACAAGGGACTCTCACTGGCCTGGAAGTCTTCATTTAGGTAAGGTTAGCAACCCCAGAGATGCACTGGTCTCCACCTCCACAGCACGGTATTATAAACATGGTCCATGGAAGCGTCTGCAGCTTAAGCTCGATGCACAGCAGAAACTTGAGCTCTCTCCAGATCCTGTTTTCAATTTTTTTATGCTTTATTTTATGTACATCGGTATTGTGCCCGCACATATGGCTGTGTGAGGGTATCAGATCCCCGTGGACCTGGAATTACAGACAGTTGGGAGTTTCTATGTAGATGCTGGGAATTGAACCCAGGTCCTCTGGAAGAACAGCTAGTGCTCCTAGCCGCTGAGCCATCTCTGCAGCCCCCTATTGTCAGTTTTTAAAACTTACATCATAAAAATTTCCAAACAAAAGCCATGTGGTAGTGACACACATCTTTAATCCCAGCACTTGTGAGGCAGAGGCAGGCAGATAAGAATTCAAAGCCAGCCTGGTCTAGAGTGACTTCCAGTACAGCCGAGAGTATACGGAGAATATAAAAACAAAAAACAAAACAAAATTCCAAACTATAAATTTATACATACTCCTTTCCCAACCTCAATTCAAGAACCACCAATATTTTATTTTACCATCTCCCAGCCCCTCCCCCCTCTTTTAGATGGTACCTTGCTCAAGCTGGCCTAGAACTTGTAGACATCCTGCCTTGGCCTCCAATCTATGTCTGCTACATCTTTGAATACGTGTGCACTTGTGTGCATCTGATATCCAATTGTTCTTTTTGTTTGTTTGTTTTTTTCAAGACAGGGTTTCTCTGTGCTGGGATTAGAGCCATGAGCCACCACATCAGGGCTGAGATCCCAGCATGCTTAAGGTGAAATGGAAGGAAGACATAGAGTATCAGCCTGAAGCTTGAGAGCCAGCTAGCCTGCGGTATGCAGCACAGCAATGAAAACAAGAAAGGCTCTGCCTCGGCAAGATGGAAGCCAGAACCAACTCCTGAAAGCCGTCCTCTGACCACTGAGTGCACATGAGATCCATGGGAGGCACATGTGCCCACTGACGCACAAACATAGATACTGTTGCTTTGTTTCAAGACAGGGTTTCTCCGTGTAGCCCTGGATGTCCTGGTGCTCTACCTGTAGACCTGCCTGCCTCTGCCTCCCAAGTGTTGGGACTAAGACATGTGCCACCACACGCCCCTAATAGATAAGCTTTTAATTGGTAAGGCTGGAGACTTGGTTCAGTAGTTAGCAGCACTGTCCGCTCTTGCAAAGGCTCCAGGTTCAGTCCCCAGCATACACATGGTGGATCATAACTCCAGTTCCAGGGGATCTAATACCCTCTTCTGGCATACGAGGCCATCTCTTGATTACTCTCTCTCTCTCTCTCTCTCTAATCTATATCAGTGTTGGGAGTGGTCTTGGGACATCAAGCATGAAATCTACTTTTAAATGACCACTCATGGCCCACTGTCCTATTTCTCTATCTCTTTATTTATTTACATATAATATATTTATATATGAACCTATAGGCTCATATTTGAATACTTAGTCAGTAGGAAGTGAAACTGTTTAAAAGGATTAGAAAGACAAGGGGGCGTGGCTTTGTTAGAGTGGGTGTGGCCTTGTTGCAGGAAGTGTGTCATAGGGAGAGGTGGGCTTTGAGGTTTTGAAAGCCAACACCGGGCCCAACCTCTCTGCTTGTGGATCGGGATTTAGTTCTTAGCCCTCTGAGATGGACAGCAAATGAGTTCTTTTCTAAGAGTGGCCGTGGCCTTGGTGTCTCTTCACAGCCACAGAACAGTGACTAAGACACAAAGAGAGTCAAGCACTCAGGAAGCCAAGGAAGAGTAATTGAGAATCTAAGCAGCCTGGACTCGAGAAAACAAAACAGAAATGAATAAGAAAGTAAAACAACAGAGAGAGAGAGGAGGGGGAAGGGAGGGAGAAGGGCATGTTCCCTTATGTAACCATCTAACAAAACTGGCAAGAAGGTTTTGGTATTATCTAAGAGCCTGTCCTGGTTGCCTTAGAAACAAACTCACAATTGTTTGGTTTGAATTTGGATCCGTGCAGGGTACACTCATTATATTGGGTTCTGATCTTTATCATCCATTTAACATTTATTACATTTTGTGTGTGTGTATCCCATATCACAGCCTCCTTGTGGGAGTCAGAGGACAACTTGTGAGAGTTGGCTCTCTCCTTCTAGCTAGTGGGGTCCCTGGGTTTGAACTCCCAAAGTCAGGCTTGGCAACAAGTGCTTTAACCCTGTAAGTTAGCTGATGGGCTACGAATTTTTTTATTCTGATACATTAATAGTGTGTGTGTGTGTGTGTGTGTGTGTGTGTGTGCACTTGCACACGTTGCACTCATACTCCATTTTCCAGGAATTCTGAGCTGCATCACAAAGCACAGTAGTTCTGTCCTCTTACTTCTCCCACTTGTAGTCAGGTATACTTGGGATGACGTCTACATCTCTGCAGTTAGTTTTCCATATTCAAGTCCAAAAGCTGGAGTCCATGTGGCAGTTCAGGCCTTTGATCCCAACACTCTTGAGGCAGGAGGATTAGTATGAGTTCCAGACCATTCTAGGCTGCATAGTGAGACCTTGTCTTAAAATCATTAAAGGGGCTGGAGAGATGGCTCAGCAATTAAGATTGCTCTTCCAGAGGTCCTGAGTTCAATTCCCAGCAACCACATGGTGGCTCACAACCATCTGTAATGGAATCTGATGTGTCTTCTGGTGTGTTTGAAGAATGCAACAATGTATTCACATACATAAATTAAGTGGATTTTTTTTAATTATCAAAGAAAATAGAACCCTGCTCTAGGCCACAGACTCCTGTCTAGCTCTCTAGTTTGGACCTTGTACTTTTTTTTTTCTTTTCCGAGACAGGGTTTCTTCCCTGGTTGTCCTGGAACTCACTCTGTAGAGCAGGTTGGCCTCAAAATCAGAATTCCTCTGCCTCCTGAATGCTGGGATTAAAGACGTGTGCCACCACTGCCTACCTTGGGCCTTGTGCTCCCTAAACCTCAGCTTCCTCATCTACAAGGAATCACAGAGTAAGCTGCGACTCTGAGAGATGGGAAGGGCATCCCCAAAGCTCCAAAGCTCAGAATCCTGGCAGCCACCCATTGACCCTCTGTTCCCTTCTTTGTTTATAGGCCTAAGGCTGAATCATCAACTGGTCCAGGAATCTAGGACTGCATCTACCAACCAGCCAGCCCTTTCCATCCCTCCCTCGTCTCTGCCCTGTCAACCATCTGACAGGAAGACAAAGCAGATCTGTGAAGTGCTCTGACCTTGAAACTCCTGATCCTCTTGCTTCCACGTCTTCCCACCAGAATTGCAGGTGTGAGCTACCACACCTACGTTAGTTTTGTTTTATTGTTTTTTTGTTTGTTTTTATTTGGTAGGGGAGCATTCTTTTTATTTTGTTTTATATGTATGGTATTTTTCGTGTGTGTGTGTGTGTGTGTGTGTGTGTGTGTGTGTGTGTGTGTGTGTACCATGTTGTGCAGTGCCCACAGAGGCCAGAAGATGGCGCTATATCCTTTGAAAATGGAGCTGTAGATGTTTGTGAGCTCCTCTGTGGGTGCTGAGGTCCTCTTCCAGCCACTGGCTTCAGTATTTGAGATAATACCTTAGTACCTAGCTCAGGTTGACTTGGAACTTGGGTAGCCTAAGCTCCCCTCAAACTTTCAGAAATCTTCCTGCCTCAGCCTTAATATTGACCCTGAAGGTCTGTGCCCTTCGTTTATTTTATTATTTTTTTTCTCACAGGGCTAAATATAGAACCCAGAACTATGTGCTTTTTAGGTAAGCACTCTATCCCTGAGCCACGTCCCCAGCCCTCCCTGAGGGATTCTAGGTAGTTCAGTACCTTTCCTTCCCTTTTCAGACTGTGGGACCCAGGCCTGTCTGTCTTCTGACTGTGCCCCTCAGTGTCTGGCTTCTGTCCTACATCGCAACCCCATCTTTTCTGAGATGTGTTCCTATCCAGCTACAGGGAGTGAGAGCTTTTTTCCTAAACTTGACCACACCTTCTAATATCTCCAATGGTAACCCAGAGGTTGCCAAGCACCTCACTTTCTTACAGGATGAAATTATTTCCTGTAATAACCGGGAAATTAAAAGTACTCATAGCCAAGAAAGAAATGAAGATCAAACATTTTTACTTCTTGAACCTCATATATACAAAATTCTGACAGGTAACAAAAGACTTCTATTCCTTTATATTTTAAGTGTGTGTGTGTGTGTGTGTGTGTGTGTGTGTGTGTGTGTGTGTAAGTATGAAGTAAGGGGACAACTTGCAGGAACAAGTTCTCTCATCCACCACATGAATCCAGGGCATCAAAATCAATTCATCAGGCTTGACAGAAAGCTTTTCACCGAGCCGCCTCGCCGGTGCAGAAAGACTTAAACATTACAATACAAAAAAGAAGCTTTCTTGTTTGCTTATAATTTATTGAAAACTCACAATTTGAAGTTGGGTCTTTTGATTACGGGTTGATAAAACAAAACTTCAAGTAAAAATTGTAAGGGTTCCCACCCCCCACCACTGGCCCTGTTGTGAAGAGCCTGGGAGTGAGGTGGTGAGAAGATCCAGAGATTCAGCCTACAAAGTGTCCCTCCTGTAATGAGAACGAATGCCGGGTGCAAGGAAACCCCATCCTTTCCTGGCAATGGCCAAGGTCTCCCATTGCCTGAGTTCGCCCACCCACCACCCGGACCTCCAAGGAGCTGTCTGGAACACGCACTGAGATAAACACTGAGCAACCTGGGAACAGGCCAGCAGGGGCCTTGGTAATGGGAGGTTGGAGGCTGGGGCCTGAGAACGCTCTGCTTCCACGCTGGTGGGAGCACAGAGGTGGAGCTAAAGAACAAATCGCAAATGTAGATCCCACCAACTAAACTCTCGCAACCAAGCTTCCATGCCAAAAAACCAATTCCAGCCCTCAAGGGCTCCCTCCAGGGTCCTCTTAATCCACTCCCCTTCCTCCAAGGTCGCGGTCACTGTGACTTCATTTGTTATTACGTTTGTTGCTTTATTGGGGCGCGGGGTGGGAAGGAGGTGCGTTTCTGAGCATATGGAGTCATTTCTCTCCTTTTACCTCGTAGGTCCCGAGATTGAGCTCGAGTCCTCAGGCACAGTGGCAAGTGTCTTGCTGTCCCTTACTCTGATTTCTGACAGCATAGACTGATTGCATCTGTTTGCATTTTATGTTTACAGAATCCGGAAGTATGTTCTCCCTGTTGGGTTTTTCCCTCTCAACACTGAAAGCATCCAGGTTGTTGTGTGTCACTCTGGGTCGTTCTCACTGTGACATGGGGTTCAGCGGGACAGACACACACACACACACACACACACACACACACACACACACACGAGACACTGTATTCAATTTACTTGTCCATCCCCCTGGGGAGTGGAGGGGAGTCTTTGCTGGCTGGAAGCAGCTGGCATAAAGGTCCTGAGGTGAGAATGTGTCTTGTAACTTAGATCCACGTGGCTGGAGACAAGTGAGCAAAGAGAGGAGATTGGGAAGGTCAGAGCAGCACAAGAAGCAGATGGCTCAGGCTTATGGTTCCTTTGGCTCTGACTGTGGATGAGATGGCGCCATGGAGAGGTTTCAAGCAGGGAGGACTTGATGCAAGTGGAGTGTCCACTTGCGAATATCTTCTAGCCCTATGTACTTTCTTTTTTGATAGTCTCATGTAGCCTAGGCTACACTTGATATGTAGCCAAGGATGACCTCGTTGTGATCCTCCTGTTTCCGCCTTCCAAGTGCTAGGATTACAGGGATTATAGGGATGTATGTATGTATGTGTGTATGTATGTATGTATGTATCTATCTATCTATCTATCTATCTATCTATCTATCTATCTATCATGAGTTACATCCCTGACCATTCATATCTGTCTGTCTGTCCATCTGTCCGTCTATCTATCTATCTATCTATCTATCTATCTATCTATCTATCCATGCACATCTTACGTCTTTCTTTTATTGTTGACTTTCTTTTCTTATCAATTTTATTTTTGTATGTGTGTGCTCCACATGCATGCAGCTGCCCATAGAGGCCAGAAGAAGATGTCAGATCTGTCAGACAGAGTTAGGGTGACAGGTGATACTGAGCACCTGATATAAGTGTTGGGAGCCTAACTCAAATGCTCTGGAAGAGCTGTATGCTGGTAAGTTTTTTGGGGGAGAGGGGGTTGTTTTTAGTCAGTTTGTCACAAACTAGAATCATTTGGGGAGATGGATCTTTAATTGAGATTAGATCCTTCATTAGGTTGGCCTGCAGGAAACTCTGTGGCATATTTTTTTTTTCATTAATGAGTGTGTTGATTTGAGTATGCTTGGCCTGAGGAGTGACACTATTAGGACGTGTGGCCTTGTTGGAGGAAGTGTATCACTAATGGGGTGGACTTTGAGACCCTCCTCATAGTTGCCTGGAAGTCAGAATTCTCCTGCTGTCTTCAGAACAAGATGTAGAATTCTCACCTCCTCCAGTGCCATGCCTGCCTGGATGCTTCCCTCCATGATGATAATGGACTGAACCTCAGAACCTGTAAGCCAGCTCCAATTAAATGCTGTCCTTTATAAGACTTGCCCTGGTCATGGTGTCTGTTCACAGCAATGGAAACCCTAAGACAACAAATGATGTGGGAGGAACCAGCCCACTATAGGTGGTTATGGTGGTTTGTGTATGCTAGACCCAGGGAGTGGCACTATTTGGAGGTGTGGCCTTGTTAGGGTAGGTGTGTCACTGTGGGTGTGGGCTTTAAGACCCTCATCCTAGCTGTCTGGAAGCCTGTATTCTTCTGCTAGCAGCCTTCAGATAAAGATGTAGAACTCTCAGATCCTCCTACACCATGCCTGCCTGGATGTTGCCATGTTCCCGTCTTGATGATAATGACACTGTGAGAGGCCATGGAAGGTCATTGGAGAAGGTGCAGCCTCAGTTACAGTTGATAGCCCAGGACTGAAGGGGTCATACAAAGGAGTTGAGGCATGAAGAGCGCCTTTGAGAGGCTATGACCACCAAGAACAGCAGCGCCAGTAGAGTGGGTCAGCCTGAGCTTAGAGCGCTACACAGGGCAGGGCTGGGGAAGTGACGCCAGCCCTTTGGAGGAGCCCAGAAGATCATGTGTAGATCCCAGACACTGGAACAAGAAGCTATAACACTGAACTTGCCTTGGAGACCCCAAGATGTTCAAGATGCCAGAGCTGCGGTCTATCTGCTGAGGAAAGCTGCTAACAGGGAGTGGAACCAACCCAGGAGAAAGAAGTTTGTGGCAGGCAACAAAGATGAAAAAGGAGCTGGGGATCTGAAGATGGCTTTGACATCAGACATGGAGATGCAGAGTTTGGGGTTTGCCGAGCCGGTTTCCGGTCTTGCTTGGGGATTACAGTTAAGTGATTGGATGAACGCAGAAGAGACTTTGAACTTTGGACTTTTAACATTGTTGAGACTGCTATAGACTATGGGGGGGGCATTAGAAGTCGGACTAACTGTATTTTGCATTATGCTATGTTTGGGTATTCTCCCCCCCCCCCACTTATGTGTTTGGACAAGCCTATGAGGGCCAGGGAGTCAAATGTGATAGTTTGTATATGCTTGGCCCAGGAAGTGGCATTATTAGAAGGTGTGGCCCTGTTGGAGTAGGTGTGTCACTGTGGGTGTGGGCTTTAAGACTCTCTCATCCTAGCTGCCTGGAAGTTAGTATTCTGCTAGCTGCCTTCAGATGAAGATGTAGAACTCTCAGCTCTGCCGGGCGGTGGTGGCGCACGCCTTTAATCCCAGCACTTGGGAGGCAGAGGCAGGCGGATTTCTGAGTTCGAGGCCAGCCTGGTCTACAGAGTGAGTTCCAGGACAGCCAGGACTACACAGAGAGACCCTGTCTCAAAAAACCAAAAAAAAAAAAAAAAAAAAAAAAGAACTCTCAGCTCCTCCTGCACCATGCCTGCCTGGATGCTGCCATGGACTCGCCTTGATGATGAACTGAGCCTCTGAACCTGTAAGCCAACCCCAATTAAATGTTGTCCTTATAAGAGTTGCCTTGGTCATGGTGTCTGTTCACAGCAGTGAACCCTAACTAAGACAGTGGTGCAGAGTAGGTGGTCCTGAGTTGTATAAGAAAGCAGGCTGAGCAAGCCAGGAAGAGCAAGCCATGGTCTCTATTCCACTTCCTGCTTCCAGGTTCCTGCTTGAGTTTCTGCCCTGACCTCCTGCAATAATGGGGTGTAATCAGGATATATAAGCAACCAAACCCTTTCCTCCCCAAGTTGCCTTCAATCAGAAAGTTATGCCGCAGTCTTAGGAAGCAAGCTAGAGCAAGCGGTGGTCGCCCTTAACTGCTGAGTCACCTACTTTTATGTTATATACATTTCTGAATTGGAAGACTGAAGCAAGCTCCCACTCTGTAACCCAGGCTAGCCTTGAATCTATTATCTAGCCCAGACTGACCTCCAACATATGGCAATTCTCCAGCCTCAGCCTCCCAAGTGCTGGGATTAAAGGCGTGCGCCACCACCACCTGGTTGATCTGGAACCTCTAAGTGTCCTGTAGGGGTGATTGTCATGTGCCAACGCCTGGTTTGTGTGATGTCCGGTATCAAGCATAGTGCTCCCTGCACACCAGGCTACTCTACCACCCAGCTACATCTCCAGTCCTTTCAGTACCTTCAGAAAGACAGTAGTCTGGGAGTCATGGTGCATGCCTTTAATTCCACCACAGGTCTATAGTTCTAGTGACTCAGGAGGCAGAGGCAGAAGGCTCTCTGTGAGTTCAAGGCCATCCAGGTATACATAAGTCTAAGTTCCAGGCTAGGCAGGGTTACACAGTGAGACTCTGTCTCCATAAAGGGGTTAGGGGATAAATTGAACTGGGGCTATAACTTACTGACAAAGTTTGCTGCTCAAGCTCCTAGGTTCAAGCCAAGCATGTAAAAAAAAAAAAAAAAAAAAAAAGAATGTAGCTTCTAGGAACGTATTTGAAGTTATTTACAAAGCCACAGTCCTCACCCAGCAGCCCGCCTCCACAGCCCTCCAGGCAACAGTTGTGCCCTGATGCAGAGTATCACCTAGTGGCAGGAAGCGCTTGCCTCTGTCCTAGACTATCTGAGTTTGGTACCCAGGATCCACGTCAGGTCCACAGCCCACAACTACCCGTAATAATTCCAGCTCTGGGAGTTCTGACACCCTCTTCTGGCTTTCATGGGCACACATGTGACGCCCACAGACACACATTACATACATGTAATGTAAAAACAAAAAAAAATCTTTTAAGAAAAATAGAATATCGCCTAAGTGACTACAACAAAGACTCTTTGGGACGAACATTAAAACATTAACTTCTTAAACTGGGCAGTGGTGGCATGTGCCTTTAATCCCAGTACTTGGGGTAGAGGCACACAGATCCTGAGTTCGAGGCCGGTATGGTCTATGAGAGAATTCTAGGACAGCCAGGGCTACACAAAGAGACCTGCCTTGGAAGAAAAATTAACTCCTTGAAAAATACCTGGGGTTGAATGATTCGGCTAGCAGTGTGGACATCCAGGGACCCAGTCTGTCTATTTTGACCTCAGTTCTATGAGATAGGGTTTAGCTGTGTAACCCAAGTTAGTCCTAAACTTTGAAGCTCAAATGATCCTCCTGCCTCAACTTCCAAGGAAGTCTGGACTAAAGACTAATTTATGTTTGTTTTCTAGTTTTTTTTTTTTTCTTTCTTTTTGGTGGGAAGGGAGTAGACAGGGTCCCACAGTGTAGCTCAGGTTGGCTGGGACTCAGTACATAGCCTAGGGTATCCTCAAACGCCTAGCAATCCTTCTGCCCCAACCTCTCCAAACTCCTGAATGTTAGGGTTATGAATGGATAACAGTACCGTCAGCCCCCTGTCATAACACATAGAAGGCATTATTTATGCATAGCTGTTGACACCTCAGGAGCCCCCCCTCCCTCAACGGTAACTATATGAGCATTGACCACTAGGGGGCGCGTCTAGCATTGACTGCACAGGCACGTGGTGACAGTCAGGGGGCGCTGTGGCGTTTGTCACGCGAGCTCAGTGACAAACTGGATTATTTCTTTGGACATTCCAGAGGAGAACTCATTGATCCTAGTCAGCGCCAAAAATCTCAGAGCCAGGGCTGGGGACTAATGTGGGGGATGTAGGGATGAAACAAAATAAAACAAAACTAGATTCTTAGCTTAGCCTGCAGGCACATTGGGGGATGCGAGGATGTGTGTGGTGCCACTAAAAGTCAATCATAAAACCTTCCAGCACTGTTGGCCTCTCCATCACCCTTGCAGCCACACCTGTAGAGCAAGGTGGTTGACTGAGACGGGAGGGGGCATAATAGGAGCATGTGTAAATTGTCTACGTCTACAATGGAATTTTCCCACTTTTTTCAGACAATATACTTTCCCTTCCCCCAACTCCTCCCAGATCTTTCTTACCTCTGCCCACCCAAATTCAGGTTCTTTCTCTCCCAATCCCTCCCCATCTCTCTTTCTTCTTCTCTCCTCCCTCTCTCCTCCCTTTCCTCAAAAACAAACAAACAAAAAATAAAAACCAGTAAGACAAAAACTACCAGAATGAAACAAAAAGCTCATAAAAGAAACATGGAGTCTGTTATGTTATGTGCTGGCCAACTACTCCTGGGCGTGGATTTTAAAAAACATTGTGTGTGTGTGTGTGTGTGTGTGTGTGTGTGCGCACTCATGCTCGTGTGTGCTCGTGCATACAAAGTCACTCCTTTCCTTTCACTCTGTGGGTCGTGGATATTAAACTCAAGTCCTCAGGCTTGGTGCTGAGAACCTTTACTTTTTTTCTTCTTCTTTAACTATTTAGAGCTTTCCATAGATTCCTAAAGGGATCCAAAATCCCCCAAAATATCATCTCCCTCTCTCCCACCCTCCCTCACCTCTTCCCCTCTCTCCCTCCCTTCCTCTTCTCATACCCAAAATGTCAGCCAACGCTGTCTAACATTGGATGAATCTGATGGCATACCATAGGAAAGGCATCTAAGACCTATTTGCTGTTCTAGCCTCTAGGCTTTTTGTTCAGTAATTAATCTATTTCCTTACATCCCGATGGCAGCCCCCTCCCTCCTCTTCCAGGCTTTTGCAACACTGCTGCTGCCTTGGGCTGGAGCACTATCTTCCTCTTTAGAACCCAACCTAGTGGCCACCCCTCAGGGCTGGTAAGTCTATCTGGGTTCTCAACCCAGATCCAGATTCTATGGAACATAGCTATGGTTTGCATGCAAGAGGTTAGTGTTCGGGTTAGCTGCCCTGCTGTCAGCTGCGGGGGTTGGGGGTGGGGGAGTGGGGACAGGGAGGAGTATTGTAACTTCCTGACCCACTTTGGACAGGCTACTTTCTCGATTTTTTTTTTTTTTTACCCTCTATTGGCAGGAATGAGGGGCCTTCTGCAGCTAAGCAGGCACTCTGCCACTGAGCCCCCCGGCCCCTCACTGGGGGATTCTAGGTAGGGGCTCTGCCACTGAGTCCCCCAGCCCCTCACTGGAAGGTTCTAGGTATATGCTCCACTGCTAATTTATTACCACCCCTCCCCCAGTTCTTCACTGCTGGATTCTCAGCAGGCATTCGATCATTGGGTCATCCCTTCACTATTTTTAAATTTCATTTTTCCCAGCTTCAGTAAATTATAATTAATAAAGCCCTCCATTTGAATAATTCAATAGCATTTAGTAAAGTTGTGTGATGCCAGACCCACTGTAGACAACATGGAGTCCCGAGCACCTGTGTACTGATACCCCTCTTCACGTACGATAGTTGGTGTTTAAGGTTCTGTTATCCTTTAGGGAATAGAACACAGGCTCCTCCTTTTCCAGAGGCAGGTGAGCTCTGGAAGCTCCCAGTGCACAGGTATAGCAGGAGGTCAAGCACTGGTGCGCAGGGCCCGGGGTCGCGCAGGCACACAGATGTGGCAGGTGCGCAGGTGCAAATCCTGGACAGCAGACACAGTGGAAGGAACTGTTAGCATTGGGAAGATTTGTAAACAATAAAACCTAAACTGGGTGTGGTGGTGCACCCTGTAATCGTGGAACCTGAGAGGCTGAGGGCAGAAGGGTCAGAAGTTCAAGTCCAGGTTAGGCTATGTAACAACCTCTTAAAAGAAAATAACAAAACAACAGAAAACCTCAACAACTCTGAAGCATGTTTGTTTAAAGATTTGAAAGAGAACGACAGAAAGGGCAAGAAAACAAAGAAGCAGAGATACAAGACAGAAAGATAGGAGGAAAATCACCAGAGGAAAAAGACGATGAAATGGGTAAGAGAGAGAAACTGAGACCAGAGGCCAAGAGGGACAAAGCTAGACTCGGTGAGAGTCATGGAAAGTCAGAGTTAGTCTTGGCGTTAGGAATGGCGCGTTCCGAGGAATGACTCAGCTCACAGTGGAGCCAGCTTTTGAGAAAAAGAAAAAAATGCAGGCAGAGGCCAAAAGTACAAAATAGGTGTTTTAATTGAAAACTGTATAAAAGGGCAAGAAATGTGTCAAGGGACCCAGGACAGGCCCAGGGCACTGTGGGAGTGGCTGGGCATGTTAGGCTGGTGCCATAGAAGGCACCCCTCTGTGTCTGTTCATCCAAAGTCGAGACTGTCTGGCATCCTTGCACACATGCGGACTAGAGGGAGGCAGCGGTGCTCTGGAAGCTCCCGGTGCTCAGGTATAGTGGGAGATTAGGTGCAGCTCAGGCCCGGGGTCGAGCAGGCGCACAGTGATGTGGCTGGTGCGTGGGTGCAAATCCTGGCCGGCAGATACAGCGGAAGGAACCATCAGTGTTGACACAGCGCGCGTTGACACAGAGTGGGGAGGTTGCCCCAGCCTCGTCACACTCGTTGACGTCTGGGGGGAGTAGGTAGAAACACTGTTATTCATGTCCAGGAGTGAGGCCATCTCCCCAGTGTTTTGAGGTAGAGGAATATGGGCAGGGCCTCTCCTGTGGCATGCAACATGTCACTTGTCACCTCCTGGCTGTGTGAGCCTAAGCCGGTGGCCTAACAACTCCATACCTTGGCTTGCAAGATGGAGGAACTGGAGGGGTGGCTCAGTGGCAAACCACTCACCTAGTATGCATCAAGCCCTGGGTTTCACCACTAACACAAATAGCATCTGCAGGATTCCTTTCATGTTCCCAAACCCTCTGGCACTTACAGGAGCCCGGCTTTTCTGGTACTGTGACTTGATTTTGTTCAGTCAAGTGCCACCCCTGAGCAAGAGTTAATTACTCCCTCTCGGATGGGCTGGCCCCTGTCTGTAATGAAGTTCTTTCTTGGAGGTTTCTGATCACCATCTGGTCAAACTCGCTTTTATTTTACCCTTCTCTCTCCTCCCCTTCCTCACCGACGCAGGACATGCGGGTGATGTCCAGGCGGTAACCATCGAAACAATCGCAGGTGAAGCCTTCTGGAACGCGCACACAGCGGCCGTGGGCGCAGCCGTCCAAGATACCACACTCTTCGGCCTCTAGGCCCTCATAGGACTCAGACAAGGCTCCTGTAGAGAACACAGGTACCCAGAGACTGGAAATCTCTGCGTTAGGTCGCTTGATCTCTTTCGGCCTTTGGGCCTGGCTTCCCAGGATAGGTGAGTCTCATCCTAATCTGCCTTTCCCACTCCAGACTGCAGGGGGCGCTATGGTACGATCGTTTACCTTGTTCAATTCCCCTAGGTTTTGCTATACATCCCGGGCTGGTCCCAAACTTACAGTAATCCTCCTGCCTTTGCCTCCCAAGTGTGGGGATTACAGGCATGAGTCACCGACACTCGTGCTTTCCAGGTGCTCTTTTATATTTTTGACCCTCTAACGCCATCTACCTTTTCTCTCACAGCATCTCTCGTGGTTTTGTTTTTGTTTGTTGTTGTTGTCTGCCTGCTTGGTTTCTCTGGCCAAACTGCTCACCTGTATAGCTTCCACGCTCAGAGGATTCCTCAGGCTCTGGGAAGGAGCCACGGGTGTCTCTGGACCTATAAGGCCAACCAGTGCCTCGGCTTGGTGGATCAGGAGCCTCAGACTCGCTATAGGGGCCACCATCGTCCTCAAAATCTGGCATTTCGAAGGGCGGGGCGCCATAAGGTGCCTCCCGGCGAGCAAAGGGTCCAGGTGGGGGTGGGTAGGGGTCATAGGGTAACACAGGCGGTGGATACAGATCTGGCCCATAGGGAAGACTCTGATAAGGCGGGCCTATATCAGGGCCATATTCATAGGGAAGTCCAAAGCCTCCTGGGCGCGGTGGGCCATAGGCAGGTGGGCGCAGCACGTTGCAAAGGGCCTCAAAGTCATCTGCAAACAGGAGCCAAGGCATACCACCCACCATCAGGACCACTCATGGACCCGTCTCCGGGCAACAGAAGAGACTGATGAGGCTTGGGGGAGGGTTGGAGGGAGTGGAGCTGGGAAGGAAGGATCTGGGCATTTGCAAGCAAAACTGACAGTTCCAGGCTGATTCTGGGATTCTGAGATAGTAGGATCTAGAGTCCTCAGACTGCAACTAAGAACCAGTCTAAGGTAATGGAATTTGAGAGACCCCTGGGAGCTAGGGCTAGGAACCTGAGGAAATGGGGTGAAGATGTTTTGTGTCTGGGTGAACACTGGGACTTAAGTAAGGGTTCAAAGGTGCCTGGGAAGAGCTTGAATCTCTGGGATCTGAGGAAACCAAGACTGCGGGTTTGGGCTCTAGTTCATACAGAGCTAAAAGGAGGGATCAGAGATCTTTGGGAATGTGTTGGAGTCTTGGTACTAGTGTGTAGGGGCACAAGGCAATGAGTGTTAGCAGCCATTAGTGCTATCACCAGAGTCTACAGGACAGGCTAGTGCATGTGGGCAACTGCTGTTGGGATCTAGGGGCCCAGAGTTTAGAGTGGGGTGTCTCACTGGTTGTGTCTTGTGGGTCTAGAAACCAGGTATTTAATTAAGATAAGAGACCTCAGAGCTGATGGCTGGACCTATGGGAGCTGCTGATTCAGGCCTTGAATTGCTGACACTTAGAAGTCTGTAGACTTGTGACCAAGATTTTGGGATAGGTTGCAACACATGCAAGGATGGGGGGGGGCAGTATAGGGCTGTACAGTACCTGAGTCCTGGGCAGGACAGAGAGCACAGTCCATACCCCAGGCTTCACCATAGAGACAGCAGCACTCTGTGTAGGTGGCCTGCCGGTCTAGTCGTGGGCGACTGCAGACAAGATCAGGCCCCACTTCCTGCCAGCATACTCCCAGATTGTCATCTATAGGCAATGACAGGATGTATCAGGGCACCCGGGCCCTCTTACACAGGCCCAACTCCAGTCTCCAGAGGGTTCTGTGAAATGGGGCAGTTATTTCTTTTCCTCGGGTATTAGTTTAGGGTTTTTTTTGTTGTTGCTGTTGTTGTTGTTTTGTTTTGTTTTTGTAGGAAGAGAAAATAGGTAAAAAGATTTGGGGGCCAAGGACTAAAGCAAAGAAGGGAGGTACATGGAGTAATTTGAGAGAAAGAAATTTAAGATAGGTAGACAGGCTGAGAGGGAGGGGGAGAGAAATCAAGAAGGAAGAAGAGGAAGAGGAGGAGGAAGAAGAGGAGGAGATGGAGAAAGAGGAGGAAGAAGAAGAGGAGGAGGAAGAGAAGGAAGAGAAAGAGGAGGAGAAACAGGAGGAAGAGAAGGAGGAGAGAAGAAAAAGCAAAAGAGCAGGTGTGGTAGAGCAGGCTGGAAGTCCCAGTAATTGAGAGGCTGAGGCAAGAGTTCAAGTGAGTTTAGGCTAGCCTGGGCTACATAGTAAGAATCTGCATGTATAAAAAGAAGAGAAACTTAGGGCCTGAGAAATGTATGTGGGTATACAGAGCAAGAAAATGAAATATAGACACAAAAACTTTCACCTTTACCCTCCAGGCCAGGTTACCTCAAAAGAGTGGTAACCCCTGTAATCTCGCACCTGTAATCCCAGCAATTAGAAGGCTGAGGCAAGAGAATTTCTGTGAGTTCCAGGTCAGCCTGAACTACAAAATGGGGGAAAAACGAAGACTAAAACAGTTTGGGCCAGAGATTCTCACGGCTCAAGGATTTAATCCCAGAGCCCTGGAGGCAGAAGTAGACGTGTCCTTTATGAGTTCACTGTCTCAAAAAAACAAACAAGCAAAAAGTCAGATCTGAGCCCCATCCAGGCTCTAGGGGCCTTGGAGATTACACATAATCTCCTACCGCACGTAAAGGAAGAAGCTAGAAGCTAAGCCTAGGGATCCACTGGCTGGGAAAGGGGGGCGGAGCTGGGCGGGACCGTGGGCGGGGTTACCAAGGCTTTGGCTCTCGTTGGAGACGCAGCGTCGCCGGGAGCCATCCAGCACCAGTGGCGGCTCACAGGTACAGTGGTAAGAGCCCACCGTGTTGACGCAGCGGCCACCTTCACAAGCCGGTTCCTCATCAGCACATTCGTCATTATCTAGAAAGGTATGGGGGGAAGGGCCGGGGGAGTGGTTACCAGGATAAACTCCCTTTCACGTTCCCCCAGCTCACAGAGTGAGGTGATGGATAGAGTCTAGACTTCGGAAGGACTTCCTGCTGGGTTGGCCACATTCCTACTTTGGAGGCTGGTCTGGCCAGAGTTGGGGGTGGGGAAGGTGGGGCTCATACCAACACACTCCAGCCTGTGTGCATGATAGTAGAACCCGTTGCTGCAATAGCAAGAGTAGCCTGGGGCGGTGTTCACACACACTCCACTCTTGCACACTTGGTCCTGAAAGAGTTGGCATTCATCCACATCTGCAGGAAAAAGTGGAGAGAGGTGAGGACAGGGGTGGGTTTGATCTGAAGAAAACACGAGGGTAGTGTGGGATAGCCAGTCACGACAGAGGTGCAGTGGTACCCGGAAGTTGAGGCACGGAAAACTGGAACCAGAGGGCAGGATGAGGAGATCTTAAAAATAAAGTGAGAGACAGAAAAAAGAGCCGGGTATGTTGGAGCGTGCACGAAATCCCAGCAGTCAAGAGGAGAAAATAGGAAGAACAGGAGTTCAAGGTTAGCCTCTGCTGCCTAGCAAATTCTTGGTAAACCTGGGCTACTTGACTCTGTAGCCAAAAACACAAATTAAAAATGAGGAGACACGCCGGGCGGTGGTGGCGCACGCCTTTAATCCCAGCACTTGGGAGGCAGAGGCAGGTGGATTTCTGAGTTCGAGGCTAGCCTGGTGAGTTCCAGGACAGCCGGGGCTACACAGAGAAACCCTGTCTCGAAAAACCAAAAAAAAAAAAAAAAAGCACTCGGAGCCAGAGGCAGGTGGATCTCTGAGTTCAAGACCAGCCTGGTCTACACAGAAAACCCCTGTCTTGAAAAACAAAACAAAATTCTTAAAGAAAGAAAGGAAGAAAGAAAGAAAGAGAGAAAGGAAGAAAGAAAGAAAGAAGAGAAAAGAAAGAAGAGAAGGAAAGATAGGAGCAAGAAACTGAGTGGCTCACAAATTTGAGGCTGGTCTGGACTACTAGTGAGATACAATCTTCAAAAATAAAGCAAGCAAGCAAGAAGAAACAAGATGAGACCTAGGGGCTGAGGGTGAGTGGGGTTGACGTCTGGCCTTACCTCTCCGGGCACTCAGGTCTCCACTGGGCACCAGGTAGCCCCGGCCGTGAGGACACAATGACTGGTATTCAGCTGTACACAGAAGAAAAGATGAACTCGGAAACCCAAGCCCCAGTCCCTGCCCCAGACTACTGGCTGTAGCCCCCTACCAGGTGCTAAAGCTCAGGCCTGTTAGCACCCACCTCTCAGCTTCACGCCCACTGACGCCACCTGGTGGCTGGTGACTCACTCTTGTCCCGGCAGCACCAGTAACCCAATCCTAGCTCTAAACCTTTCCAGGATCCAGATCCCCACATCTACACCAAGAGCTTGAGCCCGCCGGCTTCCCACAGGCCACGCCCACCTGTCTCAGTGCCCGGGCACTGCTGGATGCGGCAGCCGCTGCCCCAGCCTTCTCCCACAGTACAGCAGCACTCCTGCCACGTCACGTTTCGGGCCAAGATATTGTCACACGCATCTGGAGCTGCTGTGTCAAAGTAACACTCACGACGCCCACTGCTCACCGGACCCTGCCTGGGAGGGCTGGGCCTTCGAGGTGGGGGAGGGGCTGGAGGCCTGGCTGGAAGACCAGGGCTGGCAGGTGCTTGGGGCTGCGAGCCTGGGAATGTGCCTGAAGAAACAAAAGGCAAGGTTTCAGTCTCCCATTCTCCCAAGTCAGTGACGGGGGAACACGCTCAGAGGATAGCAGCGGTCAGTAGCTGAACAGGACCACACACTTTTGGAAATAGGGGACAAAATCTTATGTAGCTCAGGATGACTTTGAACTCCTGATTCTCCTGCCTCCACCAAGCAAGCTAGGACTTTAAGTGTGCCTCGTTACAGACCAAACCTAGAGCCATATGAATGCTAGGCAAGCACTTTATAACCTAAACATATAATCTTTATGTATATTATGTAATTTTTGTTTTATTGTTTTTTCTTTTCTTTTCTTTTTTTTTTTTTTTTTTTTTTTTTTTTTTTGTATTTGTTTTTTGAGAGAGGGTTTCCTTGTGTAGCCCTGGCTGTCCTGCAACTCACTCTGTAGACCAGGCAGGCCTTGAACTCAAGAGATCATCCTGCCTCACCCTCTAAGTGCTGGGATTACAAGTGTGAGCCACCATGCCCAGCCTCATTTTGGCCACTTGCCCTCTCCTATCACTTTGGTGACCTTTGCTTTACAATCTCCCACTCCCAGGTGTCCCCTCAGCTATGGGACAGGTGGGGACAGGTGATTTCCTATGCTTTCCATGTGACCCTCTGGGTCTTCACACCCAGCTTGTCCCAGACTAGATGAAACCATTCCCTGGCCAGGCACCTCATTGCTTGCCCACATGGCTCTTAGATGTTTCTCCCACCCAGTGTCCTGTAGAGAGAACCTCCTGTGCACTGTGTGGAAGCATCACCTGTCAATCAAAAGCTGCTGGCCTATTAGCAAGAGGTAGGAAATAGACGGTGGGGATTCCAGTACAGAGAAATGGGAACTCTGGGAGACAGAGACTCATCCCGGACTCTGAGGAAGAAAGACACATGAAACCGATGAGAAGTAACTAGCCTTATGGCAGACTTAGACTAGTTTAATTGAGTTTCAAGCTAGCAGGAATGAAACAAAGCTCGTGGCATTTATTCATAATTAATTAAGTCTCAGAGTCATTATTTCGGGAATAGGGGCACAGGTGTAAAAACCCAAGGTCCCTCCCCACTCAAGGCCCCTGGTTTGGTCCAGCCTTGTCCTCCCCTGCTTCAACACGTCCACTCAGCACTTTCACAAAGCATCTCTAGGGAGATTTCAAACTCTCTTGATTAACACTGGTCCATGATGCTACTTGCCCTGAGGAAAAGTCCAACCTCCTAAAGCAAGCGCCCAGAGCATCAGCGAGGCACACCTTCTAGGTATATCTGTGAGGGCTCTTCCAGAAGACCCATGGCAGCCCCCCATGGGATAGAACTTTGGACTGAATAAAAAGGGGAGAAGGAAAAACCAGCTGAGTTCCCCCACCCTTGCTTCCTGGTTGACGGTCCGTGAGCAGGAAGCCTCACACTCCTGCTGCCAAGTATCCCCATAGGTGGACTGCAGCATTCAATCACGAACCAGAATAAACCCTTCCTCCCTTACATATCTCGACGGTCACAACTACACAGTGCCTGCTGCACACGCTTCACGACTTTCTGTTCAACCTACTTAGTTCAGACATGGACCCCTTCAGAAGCCCCCCCAAAACCTCTTCTCATGATGGCCTGGGATTCCTTTTACCCTACAGCTCCCTTTGTTCTCAGATCCTCCCAGCTAGTCCAGATTCCTCTGGATAGCTAGGGATAGCTCTGCCTCTTTCTTAGATTATATTTTAACTATTGGGGATTGTAGGAAGCTGACCTGACAGACCTGACGGCTGGAAGGCACCGCAGGTCTGTCATGTCAGCTTGAAAAGCGGCCGATTCAAAGCTGCTAAAAGCGGCGGAACTGCCGCCACTTCAAAGCAGCTACCTGTTTTTTCTTACGGTGCAGCCGCCGACTCAAGGCGGCTGCCCGTTTTTTCTCTCGGCGCCACAGACTAAAAGCGGCTGTGGCTGCCAGCCGAGAGAAGCAGCGCCGCAGCCTCAAAAGCGGCTGACGGGCTGACGTTCGCCCGTCAGCCGCTGAGGTGACTCCAAGATGGCGGCTGACTCAAGGCTTTCAGGGAAAACCATCAGTGCACTGCGCATGCGCAGTGCACTGCGCATGCGCAGTGCATTTAGGAACTTGACTCCAGCCCCTCCCAAACGGGGCATGCAAATAAGGTACAACTAGGGTACCACGAACCTGGCCAATCACCCTGCCCGGGCGGGGTATGCTAATGAGTATGCTAATGAGTCATTGCAAATTGACCAATCGGACACCTCCATGTGCTTTGCCACGCCCAGGGCTGGGGGTATATAAGTAGCCCATTCTGAGCATTCCAGTTAGTCTCTCCCAGAAACCTAAAAGAGCGCTTCCAATAAAGGCTGTTGAGAAGAATCCGGTTTGTCGCGTCTTCCTTGCTGGACAAGCGGGGCGCGACAGGGGATGGATTACAGGGCCTTGTATATACCAGAAATATCTTTATTGCTGAGCCACGCCCCCAGCCCCTCACTGGGGAATTCTAGGCAGGGGCTCTACCACTGAGCCACGACCCCAGCCCCTCACTGGGGAATTCTAGGCAAGGGCTCTACCACTGAGCCACGCCCCTAGCCCCTCACTGGGGGATTCTAAGCAGGGGCTCTACCACTGAGCCACGCCCCCAGCCCCTCACTGGGGGATTCTAGGCAGGGCCTCTACCACCGAGCCACGCCCCCAGCCCCTCCCTGGGGGATTCTTGAGGTAATCGGTCCACTGCTGAGCCTTTTACTATGATGTCTAGACAAGCATGCTGCCACTGAACTATACACACTTAGCCATCTTTTACTCTTGACTTGAGACAAGGAAGACCTTAATAAATGTCCCAAACTGTCATTGAACTCACTTTGTGGCCTTTAACCTTCAGACTCACCTCAGCTTCTGAGCAGCCATAGACTTTATGACACCCGGCTTAGCTTTCCATTGGATTTTGAGACCATCAGGTCAGAGGTTAAGCCTCTCTGCTCACTACTGTGTTCCCAATGTGCAGCAAGGGCCCGAACATGTAGACATGCCAAATGAAGGAAACTAGCAGACTTCAGGTCAGAAACTAATTCTCTTGAATAAATCTAATGTCCATGTCAAAGGCTGGGGCCTGCAGCTGAGTGTAGAACATTTGCCTGTTATCCATGTCATCCATCATGTGTGTTCTAAGGGTGTTTGTATATTTGTTTAAACCAATAGCATTTAGCACTGGGGCTGTGGTTCCGTTGGTGGAGTGTTTGCCTGGTATGCCAAAGCCCAGGGTTTGATTCTCAGCACCACATAAGCCAGGCATAGTGGTGCATGCCTATGATCCCAGCACTCAGATAGTAAAGGCAGGGGGATCAGATAGAAGTTCAAAGTCATCTCAGCTACATAGAATTTATGGCCAGCCTGGGCTACCTATCTGGGAAAAAAAGAAAAAAGAAAGAAAAAGAAAAATAAACAACCCCCCCCCAAAAAAAAACAGCTGGCAAAATAACTTGCAGTGGTTCTCACCCCATGGGTTGTGACGTCTTTGGGGAGTCACATGTCAGATATCCTGCATATCAGATATTTACATTATGATTCATAACAGTAACAAGATTACAGTTATGAAGTATCAACAAAATAACTTTGAGGTTGGGGGGGTCACCACAGCACCAGGAACTGCATGACAGGGCCATAACATCAGGAAGGTTGAGAACCACTGACTTGTCAGGTAAAGACGCTCACCATGAAAGTCTACCAACAAGTTCAATGCCAGGAACCCATGTAAAGGTGAAGGAGAGAACTAACTCTACACAGTTGTCCCCTGGCCTCTACATGCACATCATGGGACATCCCATGTCTACTGGCATGTACACATCACATTACATCATAGCATCATACAAGAATAAAAGTTGGGCTGGAGAGATGGCTCAGTGGTTAAGAGCATTGACTGCTCTTCCAGAGGTCCTGAGTTCAATTCCCAGCAACCACATGGTGGCTCACAACCATCTGTAATGGGATCCAATGCCCTCTTCTGGTGTGTCTGAAGACAGCTACAGTGTACTTATACATAAAATAAATAAATCTTACAAAAAAAAAAAGAATAAAAGTTTAGCAAATAAAGGCTGGAGAGACAACTCAGTGGTGAAGATCACTTGCTCTTGCAAAGGACTCATGGTCCCCAGCACCCATGTGGCCTTCTGAGGCACTCCCACGGACATGTACATACCCACTCACCACACACAAGAATAAAAAATAAGCCTAACAGAACTCTTTTAGAAACAGAAATAAATAATTAAAAATTCCAAAGGAACATATGAAAAAAAAATTTTAAAGTAATAGCATTTAACTGATGGACCATATTAACGCACGAGTGCGTGCACGCACGTGATTGAGCCACATAATTTTCCCACAGGCCCAGCAGGCCTTTGTTAAGTAGACATAGGCATATGAATCTTACCCGCAGGAGTCCGTGGGGGAACACAGCGTCCAGTCATGGGATCAAACTCCTCAGGGCTGGTGGGGCAGACACACAGGAAGGAGCCTTCAACGTTTTCACACAGTGCAGAGCCACACACACCCTGTAGTGTCTCACACTCATTTACATCTGTGACCAGGAAACACAGTGAAAGGGAATCCATGTTATAAAACTTCTGTGGTTCGAGAAGTCCAAGATTTCAAATGTAATAGATGGGGCTGGAGAGACGGCTCAGCAGTTAAGAGCACTGGCTGCTCTGCAGAGGACCTGAGATTAATTCTCAGCACCCACTGGCTGACTTAACTCCAGTTCCTGGAGATCTGATGCCCTCTTCTGGCACCTACAGGCACTGCATGTATGTGGTACAGATAAACAGTAGACACATAATAAAAATAAACCTTTAAATAAAATGGATATCTATTTCTATATATCTTAATAGGTATATATCTCTATAGGTATATGTCTTTTGAGGTAGGATCTCACTGTGTAGCCCTGGCTCACCATGTAAACCAGACTGGCCTTGAACTTGTGCCAATCCTCCTGCTTCTGCCTTTTGAGTATCAGGATTATAGGTATGAGCCATAACGCCAGCTTTCTGTTATCAGAAAAAGAACAAAAGAAAGAAAGAAAAAGAACAAAAAGAAAAAAAGAACAAAAGAAAGAAAGAAAGAAAGAAAGAAAGAAAGAAAGAAAGAAAGAAAAACATATAGTTTTACTTTTTAATCTAGGATGGCCCAGAACTTTCTGTATAGTCCAGGCTATCATCAGACTTATAGCAATCCCCCTGCTTCAGTGTCCTAGGGGGTTGCATTAGAAATATGCACCATTATACCTGGGTCACAATGTAAATTTTTTAATGATGTACTTATATGTGTGTTTGTATATGTTTGTATATGTACTATGGAGACCAGGAGAAAGTACCGGACCCCTGGGAACTGGATTATAGATTATTATGAGCTGCCACATGAATACTGGGAATTAAACCCAGTTCCTCTGAAAGAGCAGCAAGTACTCTTAGCTGCTGAACCGACTCTCCACCCCTTAGCATCGTTATTTCTTAACAGCCCAGACCCTGTTGTCGACTTCTCTTCTAGTTAGAAACCCTAACTTTCCCTTGGGAATTCCTTGAGCTTCCAAGTCCACCCCATGCATCCTGGGTACAGCCAAGTCTCCACTGGGGCAGAATGAATCAGGTTACTGCGATTCTGTGGGTCAGAGGCAGGCAATGACCTCATCACGCCAATCAAAGCCAGTCTTGAGAACTTTCTGGGTCTCCTCCTTAGCTGTGCAGCTGCTAGTCTGAGGCTATGAGCCCAGAGCTAGGGCCACCTGTCACTGCCTAAAAACAAAGCCAGCAGAGGAAGAAAGCTTTGCTGCAATTCTTGGCACTATTTACATCTGCACTCACAGACTCTGCCAAATTAACTCCTTCCTGTCCTCTTAGCTGTTTTGTTTTTAAATTTTATTTTATGTGTATGTGCATCTGCCTGCATGTATGTATGGACATCACATGAATGCCTGGTGCCCTCAGAGGTCAGAAGAAGACACCATATATTTTGGAATAGGAGTTACAAACAGTTTTGAGTCACTTTGTGGGTGCTGGGAACTGAACCTGGTTCTCTTCAAGAGCAGCAAGTGCATTTTAAAATGTATGTATTTTAGCCAGATGGTGGTGGTGGTGCACACCTTTAACCTCAGCACTCGGAAGGCAGAGGTAGGCCGATCACTGAGTTCGAGGCCAGCCTGGTCTACAGAGTGAGATCCAGGACAGCCAGGGCTACACAGAGAAACCTTGTCTTGAAAATTAAAATAAGTAAGTTTTTTGCTGGGCATAGTAGCACAAGTCTTTAATCCCAGCACTCAAGATGCTGAGACAGGTGGATCTCTGTGAGTATGAAGCTAGCCTGAGCTACATAGTGAGTTTCTAGCCAGGCAGGTACATGGTAAGACCTTGTCTTAAAAAACCCCTAACACACACGTAAACACATTTGGGGGTGAGAGAAAGGACTCTGTGGTTAAGGGTACTTGTTCTTCTGAAGACCCAGGTTCATTTCCTGTACCCAGTTGGCAGCTCACAACAGTTCATAAATCCATTTCCAAGGGCTCTGACACCACTTCCTCCTAGGCAATCAGGCACACACATACTACACAAACATTTGAGGAAAAAACATACACACAAAATAAGTAAATCTTGGAGATACACACACACACACACACACAAAATTTCCTGCCTCCCGCAAGACAGGGTTTCTCTGTGTAGACCTGGTTGTCCCAGAACGCACTCTATAGACCAGGCTGGCCTCGAACTCATAGATCTACTTGCCTCTGCCTGCTGAATGCTGGGATTAAAGGTATGTGCCACCATTTCCCAAATATATATATATTATTTTTAAATCAAGTACAAATGTATGTATCTATGTGTGGGTGTGTGTATATGAGTGCAGGTACCCTCAGAGGCCAGAAGTGGAGTTAGGGGTGATTGCGAGCCTCCCGACATGGGTGCTAGGAATCAAACACAGGGCCTCCAAAATAGCAGCACATGCTATTAACTGAGCTGCACCTCCATCCCTTCTATGACTCCTTAGTTCTCTTTTCAGGCATAAAGGCTGTTGGTGATGCAGCTCAATGGTAGAAGGCCTAACCAGCATGCATAGAGCACAGGTTCCATCCTCACCACTGCAAGAAAAGGAGACAGGGGAGAGGGAGAGAGAGGGAGGGAGGGAGGAGAGAGAGAGAGAGAGAGAGACAGAGAGAGAGAACAAAACAAGAACAAAAACAAGTGAAGCCACTGAGACTGTTGGTTAAGGCCAGTCTGGACTGCATAGTAAGAACCTGTCTCAACCCTTATTTCTCCTCCCACCTCCACCAAAAAAAGGAAAATAATAAAGTCTGTGTTTGCATGTGTGAGATGACAAGGAAGGTATGCCAGGCCTAATGACCAGAGTTTGATCCCTAGAGACCCACATGGCAGAAGGAACGAACAGACTCGCACCGGTTATTCTCTGTCCTCTGGGCCTCTAATTAAAATATCTGTAAAGACACAGTGATGTGCAGAATGAAGGCAGGCTCTGGACAGACAGTCATTTCAACACTCAGGAGACAAAGACAGGGGGATCACTGCAACCTGAAGGCCAGCCTGGTCTATGCCTTGGGGATCAGAGCCAGCCAGTGCTAGAGTGAGAGTCTTTTCTCAAAACAACCACTCAAAAAGACCCACAAATCTGTCCTAATGCCTAGATGCACTCATGGTGGACAAATGAGAGGGTCAGTATATCAACATATTAACACTGATGACCATAGTGGTGATGGTAGGGAAGGGGGGCCAATAAAATAAAATAATAGCCATGGTGGCCATAGTGGTGATGGTGGGAGTGCCTCTGGAATCATGGGCTGGAGGGGTGCAGTCCACACTTCTCTCCATTTGCTGTGTGCAGAATGTTCTGTCAGACCTGTGGTCTAGAGCATAAGCCTAGCTACTAACGCGGTTGAGGCAGGAGACATCCAAGGTTCAGACATCCAAGGCTTGCCTCAGCTCATAGGGAGTTCAAGGCCAGCCTCAGCAATCTAGGGCCCCTGTTTCTCAAACTAAAATGTAAAATTTGGGCTAGAGCTGGGTGTGATGACACACACCTGTTATCTCAGCACTGCAGATGTGGAGGCAGAGGGATCCAAAATTGGAGGCCATTCATGTCTACACAGTGAGTTCAAGGATTAACTCTCTCTCTCTCTCTCTCTCTCTCTCTCTCTCTCTCTCTCTCTCTCTCTCTCTCACACACACACACACACACACACACACACACACACACACACACACAGACATAACCCTAACTTAAGCTGGACGGGGTGGGGTGCATGCCTTCAATTGCAGCACTTGGGAGGCAGAGGCAAGCAGATCCTTGAGTTCTAGCCCAGCCTGGTCTACAGAGTGAGTTCTAGGACAGCCAGGGCTACACAGAGAAACCATATCTCTAAACAAAACAAACAAACAAATAAACAAACAAACAACTAGTTAAGTGTCTGGAGAGATGGCTCAGTAGTTCAGAGCCCTTCTTGCTCTTGCAGAGGTCTCAGGGTTCAATTCCCAGCACCCACATGGAGCTCACATCAGTCTCTAACTCCAGTTCCAGAGCATCCAGTGTCCCCCTTCTGACCTTCATGGGCACCAGGCACAAACATGGTATTCATAAATATATGTAGGAAAACACCCATAAAATAAAATGAATAAATCTTAACCAAAACCAAAAAAATCAAAACAAACAAACAAAAACCAAACAAACAAAAAAACCTAATTGGGTAAGATCAATTGATCTTTCTGTTTGGAGACGGGTTTTGTGTGTGTGTGTGTGTGTGTGTGTGTGTGTGTGTGTGTGTGTGTGTGAGAGAGAGAGAGAGAGAGAGAGAGAGAGAGAGAGAGAGAGAGAGAGAGAGACTCTGTCACCTAGGCTAGCCTGGAACTTGCTATATAGCTCAGGCTGGCCTCGAACTCATAACAATCCTCTTGTTTCTGCCTTCCAAATATTGGCATTACAAAAGAGAGCTACTACCATGCCTGGCTCTACAGGCCAGTTTTAACTGGTTATGTCTCGATTCCTGAGACATAACACTTAGGCTTCAGGAACTAATTCTGCACCTCTAGAACTTCTATTACTCCAGGAGAGTGGACAAAGGTAGGGCTGAACCAACCTACTACCCCTTCTGGTCCCTTACCCACGCAGTGACGCCCGTCCCGTGCCCCTTCGTAGCCTTGGTCACAGACGCATTGGAAGGAGCCAGGCAGATTCTGGCACATAGCATGGGCGCCGCAGAAAGACCGGTTCCGGCACTCATCAACATCTGCAAACACCAGCAGCCAGTTTCAATAAGGTCATTTCTAAATCTCTCCCGCTCTTCACATTCCCCGTACTACCCCGCGAACACCCACCCTGGCACCCGCCCCCTGGTGTAGGCTGATAGCCAGGGTCGCAGGCTGGTGTGCAGCGGTAGGAGCCAGGGGTGTTCTCACAGCGCTGGGCGCCACAAATCGCAGAGCCGTATTCTTGGCACTCGTCCACATCTGCAACAGAGTGGGGGCGGGGTGGGGGCGGGGGTATCAAAGGCCTGAAATGGTTGGGTGTTGCTAATGCCACTTCCAGTCGCTAAGACTGAGACGTCCCTGGGCCTGGTTAGTAGTACATGAATCTAGTAGCTCTTAAGTCCTTCATGCCGTTTCTCAGACAGCCCCAACAGGGCCCCACCTCAGGGTCTTCCTTCACACTGTTCTCTCTGCTGGATAAGTCTCCACAAGCATGTGTATTGCATAGCCCTTTCTCCTCATTCAGGGACACAGCAAAGTCTAGCCCTCTTACTCAGCCTCCTTGAGCAAGAGCCTTGTCCCGATGTCCTGTCACATCTGCCCGCTTAGTTTCTTTCTTTTTTTTTTTTCTTTTTTCTTTTGGTTTTCCGAGACAGGGTTTCTCTGTATAGCCCTGGCTGTCCTGGAACTCACTCCGTAGACCAGGCTGGCCTCGAACTCAGAAATCCACCTGTCGTCTCTGCCTCCCAAGTGCTGGACCACCACCGCTTAGTTTCTTTTCTTACTCTTTTTGTTCTTGTTGAGAATTTCACATCACATGCGTACTGTATTCACATCATTTCCACCCATTCCTGTCCTCCTGACTTCCTTACTTCCTTTTTGTCCCCCAAGGATAACCTTAAACTCCCCTTTCTTGTCTCTGACTCCCAGTTACTGGAATCGTTGAAAAGAATGCCACTACACCTACTATTCTCCTTTTTAAAATTTATTTATTTAATATATGTGAGTACACTGTCACTCTCTTCAGACACACCAGAAGAGGGCATCAGATCATACGGATGGTTGTGAGCCACCATGTGGTTGCTGGGAATTGAACTCAGGACCTCTGGAACAGCCAGTGCTCTTAACTGCTGAGCCATCTCTCCAGACCTTATTATTCTCCTTTTAGTTAACTTTTTTTTTTTTTTTTTTTAATTTAGGGCTTCATGCTTGCTATGCAGCCAAGAATGGCCCTAAACTTCTGATTTTTTAGCTTCCACCTCCCAAATGCTAGAATCACAGGACAGCACTCAGTTTATGCATTTATCCAGTGTCTAACGCAAGGCACCTTCCATCTGAGGCAAGGACCCTACCAAATGAAGACATTCTCAGTTTCATATCCTCCTTATTAAACTTTGACCTTAAGCTGGGCCTAATGGCATATGCTTGTAATTCAGCACTTGGGAGTCAGAGGCAGGTACTCTGGTGTATGACTAGAATTCAGCACTAGGAGGGCTGAGGCAGGAGGATTGCTGTAAGTTCCAGGCAAGAGTATCCTACAATAGTGAATTCCAAGCCAGCCAGGTCTACACACACACACACACAAACACGCATGCGCGCGCACACACACACACACACACACACACACACACACACAGGGAAGAAGGGAGGGGGAAGGGAAGGCTATCTTAAAACAAAAACAAGTTGAAGGTTAGCCTAGAGCACTTAGCCAGACACTGTCTCAACAAAACAACAACCAGACATTTTATCTATAAAATCATTAGGGTATAGTAGATACCACCCTTCAGTACAAACTCCACACCAATAGGCATGCCTGCCAAGACACCAACAGTGCCTTACGTACACTGGGTCCTACAGTCATCTGTGGGATGAGTTCTGACTTTATTTACATACTTACCCTCCCCCCACACACCATATTAGCTCACTGAGGGGGTTTTTGTGTGACCCTTTCCTGCTATGCCCTCAGTGTCTGGCACCAGTGGCTGCTTACTGAGATTCTTGTAATTAATGATTGAGTTCTTAGGAAGTGAGGTTTTCGGGAGTCAGAGGTTTAGCCACTAGGGAGGGAAATGCAGCCCATAGTAGTTTTGTTTCATGGGTTACAGAAATTATTGATTCATCCTGCACCCCTTCCCTCTAACCTTATTAAAATGGTTCAGTAAAGGGAGGGCTTCTAGCTTGCCCTGATTCCTGATAAGAAAGCTTCTGCCCACATAAGAAAACACATGCATGCAGCAGAGGCTAATTTTCCCCAGAGAACACTGAGGGGAGAAAGGGAAGTGTGAGCCGTGGAACCTCTCCTTCCAGGTTTTTGAGACAGAGCATCTCTCTCCTGATTCCAAGGGGAGTAGGCTTCCACAATCTGTCACAGGTTGTAAGGGCTCTGTCTTACCATCACAGGTGCCCTCAGGGCCCGGGTGGTAACCTGGATCGCAGTCCCGTACGCAGCGGTAGGAGCCAGGAGAATTTTCACAGCGCTGAGACCCGCACAGGGCAGGTCCCCGTTCACGACACTCATCAATGTCTAAGGACCAGGCAGGGAGGTCATATGAAGGAAACAGGTGAGACAGAGGGAGCAGGAGGCTCAGGAGGGAGAAGTGGAAGAGAGGGTAAATAAAGGGTGTGGGAGAAAACAGAGAGGGGGTGGAGAAGGAGGCCTCTCACCAAGGCAGGAGGCGAGGTCAGGGCCAGCGCGGTGTCCAGGAGGACAGATGCACTCGAAAGAGCCGTCAGTGTTGGTACAGATGCCGCTCTGGCAAAGATCCTCCTCACTGCACTCGTCCACGTCTGCAGGACAGGGCATCCGAGACCCAGGCCCACCTCCCCCTCTGCTTAATATCCCAGGCCACACCCTCTCAGTTCCCATCCCAACCCTCCAAGTTCCAAAGCCTCAAAGGAAGACCTCACCCAATCCTTTTCAGGCCCCACCCTTTTCTTGCAAGCCCCGCCTCCAGTGAGAGGTTCTTTCCAATCACTATCCGTTTCCAACTTTTCCTGACACGTCCTTTTCTACTATGATTGCGGCCTCCAGGCCTCCCCAAAAGCTTCACCTCACTGATCATGTAGATTCCCCCAAACCCTCAAAAAATCCAGAGTCCCCTTTCTGCCCTCTTTCCCTTGCTCCTTTTCCTGCCGTAAGCCCACTTTTTCCATGCTCAGATACGGCCATATTAAGATACTCAGACTGACCCAGACAAGATGCTCCACGAGGTCCAGGCCGGTAGCCAGGGGCACAAGTACAGGTAAAGGAGCCATCGGTGTTGAGGCATTCTCCGTGGGGGAAGCAGAAGTCGCCTTCCATACACTCATTTATGTCTAGGATACGCAAGAGTCAGGATTATGCTGTTGGTCCCTCAAAGTAAGCCCTGCCCGTAATTTTGTAACCATGACACCCAAGTTGCAACCTTTAACACTAAGTTTCTTTGAAAATTCCTTTCTTAGTCCATTTTACATCTTTACTGGGATTTGCTCAAGAATCCAGGCACTATTCCCAGACTCTCCCGCTGGTTCGCTAGCTCACCTGCACAAGGCCCAGGTAGACCAGATGGTGCCCGGTAACCCGTCGAGCAGCTACAGTGGAAGGAGCCTTTAGTATTCGTGCACTGGCCATGGAGACCACAAGGGGTGCCTGAACTGCATTCGTCCACGTCTGTAAGAGTGAGTTAGAGGTTCAGAAGGGGTTCACTGGAGTAAAAGGGTAGGTGGGACTGATTGGAAAGAGTCTTGAACAAAGGACAGAATACTCCAGGATTAAGAAGTTCTGTGGACCTGGGTATCAGAGACTCCCTCTACCGGGGTTCCTGGAGTCAGGGAAGAAGACTCTGGATTGGCCCTGAGGATCAGAAACTAGGGTAAGGGATGACTCGGGGTATTATGAACTAGATTGTTAGATCTCTGCTCAACAAATGTGTCAAAGTCAGCTAGAGTCAGAGGTTACAGACTGATGTCAGGGCTGAGTACTGGGATCAAGGACCATGCACCCAATTAAGTTCCAGGGAAGAGGTTCTGAGAAGGGAAGCAGATGGCTGGGGAACCAGAACAACATTAGTCAGGATTGCAGGTATTTTTGTTTTGTTTTGGCTAAGATAAAATGGCACAATAAAATTTAGAGTCATGGGCCACACTTAGGGCCAGGGAACAGTGAGGGTCCAGAATTGTATTTTTGCTGAGCGTCAAGGTCAGTGATTATCAGGAAAGGGTTATCTCTAGAATGCTCCAGCCGAATCACATGTTCCTAGGCTACAGAGTCAGGAACAGGCTACAGGAGTCACCCATGGTTAGGAATATGGTCAAGTCAGGGACTTCAAGTTTGGTGGGGCATGAAGCAAGAGTCAAACTTAGGAGTCATGTAAAGAGACTGAGGTCCAGGTCCCAAATTATGGGTCAAGTCAGGGTCATGGATCAGAGGGTCAAAATCTGTGTGATCAGGGTTAAGATACAGGGTTAAAGTCCCAGGTCCCATAGAGGCCTGATCTCACCGGTACATCTACCACGGTGCAGGTGGTGACCAACAGGGCAGGCCCGACACTGGAAAGAGCCTGGTGAGTTCACACACTCCTGCCCAGGACACGCCAAGTGGTTCTCACACTCATCCACATCTGAGAAGTGGGGGGAGAGAGCAGTCTTGAGGAAGTGGCCCCAGGCCTCCTCACCCACCCACACTCCTCCCTCCCTCCCCGGCCTCACCCTCGCACTCGGAGCCCGCAGCGTTGGGTTGGAAGCCTGTAGGGCAGACACACTTGAAGCTTCCTTCCGTGTTCTCGCAGCGGCCATAGGCACAAGGCGAGGGGCTCCGGGCACACTCATCCACGTCTGGGCAGAAGAGGCCAATCAAGCTGAGGACTAGGCCTCGGCCCCTCCCCACTGTCCTCCCCACTGCCCTCCCCACCTACCCACCCCAAGGCTCCAGTTTTTGTATGAGACAAGATCTCACACAGTAGCCTAGCCTGGCTTTAAACTCACACTGGTCCTCCTGCCTCAGGCACCTGCATCAAGCATAATGGCCAAAGTTTGCTCCCTGGGACCCACATGGTGGAAGGAGTGGATTGATTCCAGTAAGTTGTCGTCTGATCTACATACTAGCACAGTGGTACAGCCCCACCCACCGTCTCCCATCCACCCCCTGTATAAACAAATACATGTCTTCTTTAAGTTTAAATGGGAGGAGGGACAGGCATTGATTCTAGGTGGACACCCTTTATTCTAGCACTCAGGAATCAGAGGCAGGGGGATCATTAGTTCAAGGCCACTATGAGAGGGAGAGGTCCACTCTCAGTTGGAAAAAGAAGACAGAATTCAGCCAGAGCTTCTCAGGTTTATCAACACTCTGCTCACTCAGCCTCTGTCACAGAGCCTATCCTAAGGCCTCCTTATTCCCAAGTAATGTTTCTCTCCAACTCCCCCAACAAGCCACAGTGCTGCAGGCTTGGGTCCAGCACCCTCACCTTGGCAGGGGGCCCCTGGTCCTCGGGAGCGGAAGCCAGCTGGGCAGGCACAGTGGAATGAACCCGCGGTGTTGTCGCAGCGGCCTGGCCCGCAGGGCGGAGGCTGCTGGGCACATTCGTCCACATCTTCTTCACACGCCGAGCCACGGAAGCCAGCCGGGCAAACACAGCGGAAAGAGCCGGGCAGGTTTTCGCAGACCCCGCGGCCACAGAGGCCTGGGCTCTGGGTGCATTCATCCACATCTGCATTGAGCAAGCAAATCCTGGGGTGTCTGGTGTGATTAACCCCCCACCACACACACACACACACACACACACACACACACACACACACACACACCATGCTACATTCTGCCTGAGCTTCATTCTGACTCTGGTTGGTTCCTGGAATTCTGCCTCTTGGGTCCCCATGAATTGGGCTATATTTGTCTTCCATAATTCAGCCCCCCTTCCCAATTACTCACATCTCCATCCCTTCTCCATCTGTTCTTCCATTCTCCATGATCCAGCCCTTCTGTTTTGCATCCCTTGGCCTCTCCATCCGATCCAGGTCACTACATTTGGCTCTCGGATCCTGATCTATGTCCCCCATTAGTAAGCCGTTCTTTAGCCCATTGCTTAGCTTCTTCAATCTCAGCGCTACCTATCAACCCTTCGCCTTACACCCTCTTTCTTTCTGTCCCCTCCCAGTCCCTCACCCTGGCAGCTGGCTCCATGCGGTGCTGCCTGGTACCCGGCGGGACACACACATAGGAAACTGCCTGGCGTGTTCTCGCAGCGCCCGCGGTCACACGGCGGCGGCACGCGGCGGCACTCGTCCACGTCTGTGGACAGAATCCAGAGGCTAGGACTGGGGCAGACACTCAGTCCCTAAGGGATTAAAGGCCGGAGGAGCAGTGACAGGAGGCAGGACGAGGGCGGGGCGAAGCTAGGACAAGAACTAGTCTGGGGTGGAACCAAAGAAGTAGGCGGAGCTAGGGTGGGTAGGCTTAAAGCGAAGGCGGAGATCGAATCCAGAGGTTAGAACGAGGGCTGGTTGGGACCCGAGCAGAGAGCAAGATTGTGGGAGGGAGCGAATTTTGGGAGGGCAGGACCTGGGCAAAGGCAAGGGTGGAAAAGGAATCTTTGTGGATCAAAGGAAGAAAAGGAAGGCAGAGTCGGAGCCAGAAAAGGAAAGGGTAGTTTGAGGTGAGAGACGGAGTGGAATCAGGAATCGCTGTCAGATTAACTGCAGAAATTGTAGAACTCAGAAGGGGCCTGGCGGAGGGAGTTAGTCCAGGATAGGGAGGGCGGAGCTAGTGAGAGCAGAGCTAGGGCAAAAGCTAGGCCACAGGGAAAGGGAGGGCCAGGTTAGGTGCAGAGCAGGAGTGGGGCCTAGCTGATCTTGGCCAGGGCAGGAAATGGTGTTGTAATGGAGCTGGACCAGCGTTCGGCAAAGAAAGGACTCAAGCAGGGGTGGAGCCTGGGGCCCAGCGGGGCGGGATTCTCACCCAGGCACTCTGCAGCCCGCGGGCCTGCTCGGAAGCCGGTGCCGCACACGCAGCGAAAGCTGCCTGGTGTATTCTCGCAACGCCCAGGAGCACAGGGTGTAGGGACGCGGCGACATTCATCTACGTCTGAGGGCACAGAGCAGGCTAGTTACGTGCTGGCCAGGCAGAGCACCCTCCATCTGAGCCCCGACTACGCAGAATCCCCTCTGCCCAGCTCACCAATGCAGCGAGTGCCCTGGGGGCCGAGCCGGAAACCAGGGTCGCACGCACAGGTGTAACCGTTTGGCCGAGGAACGCAGCGTCCAGGCCCACAAACCTGAGGATTTCGCTGACACATGCTGGAAGAGGGACCTGGAGGAGCCAGCAGTCAGCCAGGTTCCCACAAGTCTTAACTTTTCGTCCCTCCTACCCCAGAACAGTGCCCTTAGTCCCTCTAAGATACCTTCATGAGTGTCCCCTCCCCAAGGCTAATCTTGGAGAGCATGTTGTCATTTACTCAGAGAGAACCTCAACTCTGCCCGAACCCACCCTCAGAGACGCTCACACGCCCCGTACTTCAGAGGTATTTTCTTGAAACCTCCCATGATTCCCATTTTACAGGATAAGAACTGGTGCCTCAGGATGTAACTGTTTTCTCATTTAGTAGAACATGACTCTAGTACCCGAGGAAACCATTACCCAAACCTTCAAATTCTTAACTCTCTCCAGCCTTCCTTATCTCTTTCATCTTTCCTAACACCTTCACTTTGAAGTCGTTCACCACAGAAATTCACAGTATTTCGGCTATCACCCTCAGATTCCTATGGTACCTGATTCAGGAATCTCAGGACCGGTCCAAGCAGGGATGCTGGGCAGGGGAAATTCAGGCCAAGGCTGGGATTCGGGCCGAGGCTGGGGTTCAGGCCGAGGCTGGGGTTCAGGTCGAGGTCGGGGTTCAGGCCGAGGCTGGGGTTCAGGCTGAGGCCGGGATTCAGGCTGTGGCCCAGGGTCAGGGCGGGGCTCAGGCCGACGAGTAGGCCGAAAACCTGGTAAAGAAAAAGCATCTGTATTGGGATCTAAATTTGCATGTGCTCGCTCCTCCCCTTCGCTTCCTATCTGCTTCAAGCAGCACCTGGGAAATGGCATCCCCTCTATAGAGTTTCAGCTCACCTGTAGGTGGCCGAGGAGTGGCTAGCGGAGCACGTGGTTGATTGAAGGTCACTCGAGGTGGATCCTGGCTTAGGGGTCTGGTGTTGTAGCGGAGGTCAGAAGCTGAATAGTGGTAACCAGGGCCAGCTGGACAGATCTCCCGAAAACCCTCTGGGAACAAGGCAAGGAGAGGAAGGGAGAGGAGACCAAATGGAATCTTGTGAGCTGTGAGTAGGCCTTGGCTGGGAACAAAACTTGATCTGAGATCGTGTCAGGAGTCTGGCTTATACGCTGGATGGAGTAGTGTACCGACCAAAGAAATGTTTCCGAAGCTAGTGGTGGAGCTGTGAGACTTTTCCTCTTTAAGGATGGGGGCAGGGTACTCTGGTCAGTCTAACTTTAAAGTCTCAGGGATGGGCGTGGCTAAGGATAGAGAAGAAGCCCAGGACTGATGGATGAAATGCTGGGAGTGTGGCCAAGGTACTGCCAGGTTTGAAGCCTCTGAACTTTAGAGGCTGAGGGCAGGGCCTATGACTCCGGTCTGTGCATATCTGTTAGGAAGGAATGGGTTGGAAGGACTTGCTCACCAGAACCATAAGGTGGGCAGAGCTGGCAGCCTCTGCCCCAAGCCTTGCCCACGCGGCTACAGCAGCAGATCTGTTTGGTGATATTTCGAAGAATGGGCAGGGAGCATCCGCCATCATGGAGCACTCGGTAGCAGGGCCCCTTCGCCTCTGAGATCACGTGTTGGGCTAGGGGGATGGGAGGAAATTCTTCAGGGCGTGGTGGGAAGTACAGCGGTTCTGTGTGTGTGTGTGTGTGTGTGTGTGTGTGTGTGTGTGTGTTTTCGAATGACCCCTCTGAGAGGATTTAGTGGGTAAGTGGGAGGGGCATTTAGGGAGGTCTGGGGAAGAGCCCAGGGTTTGAAGGAAGGCAAAACTGAGAGTTTGAATACAAGAAACTGAACTCTGTCTAGAGGTCAAGAGGTTGAGAGAATTTGGAGGTCTTAAATGAACTCAAGATTCTGGGAGTCCAAGGGGCTTGGCTGTGAACGGTTAGAGGGCTGGAAGTGGGGCGTCTGAAATCAGCACAGAGATCCTAAGGTCCAGAATGAACCCAAGGGGGATCTGAAAGTCTAGAAGGGTTTGCAGTGTCTGAGGGAATTAAGAACGCAGAAATATTCTGGGATGTTCTCAAAGGTCATGAGCAGTTTAGGAGCCAGCTTCAGAACCCACCCCACCCCCGCCTTTCCTAGTGGCTCACAGATGCAGCTGCTCCGGGAAGAGTCCAGGAGGAAGCCATCCGGACATACACACGTGTACCCGCCACGAGTGTTGGCACACTCCCCGTGTTGGCAACGCCCACCTGTGGCGCACTCGTCCACATCTGCAAGAGTTGAAGTTTTTGGCCAGTCTGGGACTATTAAGACCCTGGCAGCCCAGCCTAGAAGACAAGCCCTTGGTTCCCTTCTGCCTCCTGCCGTGCCTTACCTACACAGGATCCATTAACTCTCTCGAAACCGGTTGGACAAGGTCCATTTGGGCCACTCAGTCTGTTGGAGTTCCCTGTGGAGAAAGGAGGGATCGGGCAGGGACTGGTTGGCAGAGAGATAACCAGGCAGTAGTGAAGAAAGATGAAACGGGAGGGGCTAAAAGGAGTGAAGTGTGGTTTGAAGTACCGAGTCAGCCTCCCACTGGCAGTCCAGTAAGTAAAGTCGGAGGCTCGAGAAATGCACAAAAGCCGTTAGAAAAGTGACCAAAATCAGAATGGGGTAAACGGACCCAACGATATAGAAAAACCTAGATAGACATGACCACCTCCAAGGTAGGTAGATACAGCTAAAATGTGTGACTAGGGTTTATCTGTGCCCAAAGGAGAAGAGGCGAGGTTTGGGGACGACCCAGAGCTTCTTACCCAGGTGTTCCGCGCACGGGTGACAATCATGAACACCCCAGGCCAAGCCCTCCCCTCGGCAACATACTTCCTGCGTCCGGAGGCCGGGCAGCGGCGATGCACACTATGGAAGAAGTGAGGCGTGAGCGCGCCCCCGCGTGGTGGCATGCTTCAGGGGGTCCCCCCCCACCCCCACCCGCCGGCCTCGTCTTACTTCGCTTCCGCGCAGTTCCCTGAAACAGTAACCGAAGCCGGAGGCGTCTGAGTAGCCGTCCTCGCGTGGCGCGCTCTGTGCCAGCACTGTGTAAGGCGCCGCTGCCTCAGCTCGTGCCGCCGCTTCAGCCCTGGCCAGGGCTTCAGGGTTCGCCTCCTCCCAGGGGCCCGACACACGTTCCACCTGGTGCACCACCACGGATGCCTCCTGAGGGTGCTCCACGTGCACACTCACCATCGATGCTACACCTGAACAGAGGCAAGATGGACAATGGAATATAGCTACACGAGCTCTGACTTGCTAGGAGTAGATTGGAGAGGTGAGCTGAGGATGGGTACTTGATATTGGGGCGTGGGGGTTGTTTGGAGGTGGCGAGGTAATGTAATACGGCCTGCAATACAGGTGGAAGCCACCAAACCGGGCTTGGGAGGGTAGCAGAAAAGGCGACAAACTTGGTCAGAGAATGGTCAGGTTCCTGAGGAAAGCGGGATCAGAGGCCCTTTGGCTAAATTCTCCTCACCGTGTTCATCATCGCGGTGGTTGGCTAGTGGCATTGTGTAAACGGAGCGGGTAAGGCCCGGCATGGCTGGGGCCGGGGGCCGGGCCCCCGAGGAATGCAATTGGCAGAATTTGCCAGCGAAGTCCGGGGGACAAAGGCAGCGGTCAGGCTTCACACACACACCACCGTTGTGACAGATCAAGGGACATAGGACTGAGAAGAAAGCAAGGACACAAAATATCAGTAGTGTGCCTGGCAGAGAGCTAACTCAGTCCCCAGCGCTGAAGCGAGGGAGGGCCTCAAGGTACATCAATCCTACATCTCTCCATCGTAAGATAGAGGCTAATGTAGCCCAGGCTAGCTTCGAAAACTCACTATATAGCGGTGCTTTAACTTTTGACTCCTGCCTCCGCTTCCTAATTTTTGGGTATAATCAGTAATAATAAGCAGTACGCTACCACAGCAACCTTCCCCAAATCTGGCTGACTACATCAGGTGGATCAAGTCCTGCTATCACATAGTCCCGCCCACTAGGTGGGCTTACTCCGCCTCCTCTCCCATCTTCATTCACCTTCCCATTTTCAAGCTGAGTTAGGCGTTCCAGCCCCGCCTACAGCGCTATTCTCCGCCCTTTGCTCACAACAAACCAACATTTCCCCTTTCTGCCTCAGCTGGAATCCAAAACGTCCAGGCTTTTCCCATTGGCCAGGCACTTTTCTAGTCCCGCCCACATGGCCTACCTGACATCGTAAACTCCGCCTAACCCAGGTACCTGACAGCCTTAGCCCCGCCTACCCACTTTCCTCCCTCTGATTTGCCCTGACTCACGCCCCTCCCACTCTTGGGCGAACTAGACGCCTTAGCCCCGCCCACTTCCCTCCCACGGCCTGCAGTTTCAGCCTTCCCTCCCTTCCTCCGGTAGCACCGGGCGGGGCAACTAGCGGGGACGCGCCTCTATTCCCCTCCGCGCACCCTCTCTGGGCCCCTGGCCACCCCTGGGCGGGGCACTGCCAGCTGTGCGGCGGGGTAAACAAAGAAGGGGTGCAGCGGGGGCAGGGCGTCGTCTCTGCATTCCGGACCCTTGGGGAGCCCCGGACTGCTGAGCCAAAGGAGGCCGGACGTGTCTTTCGAGGGCACCCCCCCTCCCTTCCTCCCCTGGGGCTGCCGAAAACAGCTGGAGACAGCTGCGCTCAGGGGAAGGAGGGAGCAGACAGTCCGGGGAGGTGTGTGTGGGATTTTCTGAGCCACAACTGTACAAAAGGAAACACAGGAGGGCCACCTCAGTCTAACGAATCAGGGGACAGGCGACCTTGGAAGATATGAGCATGGAGGCAGTACTCTGAGGTTCAAAGATGACCCAAGTTTTCTAGGCGGCAGGGTGAGGCTAGCTCAGAGCAAATCTAGGCTCTCAACCAAGAGTCTTTCAAGTCCTTTCAGAGAGTTGCCTAGAAAACAGGACTCTAGTACTTTCTGGAGGCGGGGGTGTGGCCCATGTGAGGGAGCGGAGGACAAGAAGTGGAGTTTGATGTTTCTAGCACGTTAAGACTCTCAAGTTGCTGGGACCTTAGAAATCGGTGAAAACTCCTCCTCCTCCTCCTCCTCCTCCTCCTCCTCCTCCTCCTCCTCCTCCTCCTCCTCCTTCTCCTCCTCCTTCTCCTTCTCCTCCTCCTCCCTAGTCAAGAAAGGATCTGGTTGCCCGGAGTCTTGATTAGTGGCCCTCTGTGGATAGGTCTGGGAAGGCTACATTAGAAATAGAAGAGTGAGGTTGTGTGGAAGAGAAGGGGGGGGGGCGATGTTGGAGAATTGTCTCCACTTAAGGCTCATGTTTGAGTGTTTCAGGGGAAGTGAGAAGCCGTGGGGTGACAATATTAGAATTCTCCTGGGAGGGACGCAGCTTGGAGGAGTACCTCCAAAGAGGGAGAAGGGACTTCGCTGGAGGAGTTCCTGGAGTGTTTGACCCGGGGTGGAGCGGGATCTTTAGATCCGGTGGCCAAAAACCCCGGAACCCCTGTCAGGAGCGTTAAACCTGGACTCCAGGTACCTTAATGGGGTTCTTTAAATGGCAGCGCTTAAGAAGGGCTCAACCGAGAAGCCAGATTGCAAAAATGGAGTGTCTCGGTTGGGAGGAAGCCACCAAGTTTAGGGGCATTTCTTAGTCTCTTAAGTCATTTCACTGCCTGCTCTTGGCTCGAATACAGACTCCCAGCTCAGGGTGCCCGTATCAGAGGGATTACTGCTAAATGGGCAAAACTAACTACATGTCCCACATCACTGGAAGAACTGGGAGCTAAGGACATAGGGGTCTTGCCGAGGTCAGCCCGCCTTCACATGTCCCTCCTTGTGCCTCCAGGGGCTTGGCACCCGTCTGGGCACGGCGCCTGGCACGGGCGAGTTGGGGCTGGGCCGGGAGAGAGTGAAGGAAGGAGGGAGGAAGGGGCGGAGAGAGGGAGTGGTAGCGGGCGGGGGCTCGGGCGGGAGATGAGCTCACGCCGGCCGGGTTGGGCTGGCTGGGGGCCAGCCTGGGCGAGTTCTCAGCGCCAGGGGCCCCACTCCCCATTCCGGAGGGTGTAAGTGGTGAGAAGCAAGGAAAACCCGACCCCCCAGTCCATCCCCACACTCTGGGCTAGCAGGTGGCGCGCCCTCCCGACCTCACCTGAACCCCAGAATGCTCCCCTTGTCTAGAGGAAGCTGAAGCGCAAGCCGGTGCCCTCCTCCCCCAGGGGGCGCCCTTTCCTCAGGCCTCCTATCTGGATATCTCTCGCACGTGGAACCGCTGTAATTCAGGTCTTACCAAAAGACACCCCGTCTTTCCTGGGTCCCCTCCCGCTTAGTTCTCCATCGCAGGCAGTCCCATGCCAGACTTTCCTAGTCTTCCCCCACTCAAAGACAGACCCAGAAACTTGAGATATCCCCCCCTGCGACTCTGAAACATTCCCTGGTGACCCACTAAGCACAATCTCCGAATTTGGGCCCCATCTCAAAAGTTTCCAGATCCCTCAATTCTGAGATCTTCGTCTTGACCGAAAGGGATGAAAGCTAGTCCCAGTCCGTTCACGTGAGACACTACAGGTTCCGGAAAACACTCATTGCTCCTGAAATCAGAGCCCCCTTCCTCCAAGAACCCAAGGACTCCCCAGCACTTCTGTACATGGAATCTGGGCTCTTGCTCCCTAAGGCATTGTCTCCAGGGTCCTCCCTCCGGGCACTCCTCCCTTGGGAGCACCATCCCGCACTCACAGGCGCGGAAGCCGGGTCCCCCCGGGGCCGCCCCGCCGGGCGCGCCGCTGTCCACGCTGGTGGTGTTGCGGGGCGCGCAGGTCGGGGTACAGCGGGAGCCAGTGGGCCCGTGGATGCAACGCAGGCCGCACACGGCGGGGGTGAAGCGCACGCGAAGCCGCTCTCGGGGTCGGCCCAGTCCGGGCTGCGCCAGCAGCACCAATAGCGACACCCAGAGCAGCCGCGCGCCGCCCTCCATGGCTGCAGCGCCGCGCTCCACCGCGCCGCCGCCCCAGCCCGCCCGAGGGGCCCGGCCGCGCCCGCCCGCTCGCCCGCCCGCCCGCGGGGGAGGGCGGCCGCGCCCCCGCTCAGCCCCCCCTCCCCATCGCTCCCTCCCGGGCGGCCGCGCGGGGGCGCGTGGGGCTGGGCGCTTAGCCAGAGGCGCGAAGGCTGGGCGCTAGACTCGCAAGGGGAAGGGGAGGGCGCCCCCTCTGTTCCCACCCGTGTTCCAACAAGTGGATGGAGCCTATAGGAGAGTAACAGAGAAGGGAACAGGTGGGGGCGGGCGGGTTTGCCCCCAGAGAGAGTTGAATCCATTGAGAGGAAATCCATTAGAGTAATGGGGGCCGCATCTGGGGAGCCAGCTAAAGGCTGATCCTCTGACCAGGCACAGGGGAAAGAAGTTTCATCTAGATAGAAGACAAGGATGGCCCATGTGGGCAGCGAGATGGCACTTCTATGGGTGATGAGAAGGGTCAGCGCACAGAGGCACATAAAGGAATTAGAGGAACTGAATTCTGGAGAGGAGACTAAGGGGCTTACACCTGAAGACTCCACATCGCACCAAAACGCTACACCGGGTGGGAGAGGTCAAAACTAATAAAGACAAGGGATAGGGTAAGACTGTGGGTGGGGGTCCTCACATCTGGCCTGGGGCTCACATCTGGAAAACTTTAGGAAGGAGGAGGATGCATCTGGGCTGAAGGCCACACAGCAGGAGAGGGCTTCTGAGGGTAGTTGAATCTACAGAGTGTTCTAATCTGGGGTACTGGGCTGGAGTAAGAACAGGACCAAGGGAGGGCCCGGTATGTAAGAGGGAAAGGTCTTTGGCCCCTAGCCGTCCCGCAATCTTGGGTATTTCGTGCCCGGGCAGGCGCCAACCCGCACAATCGCTTTTGTTGTCTGGGCTGGTTCAGCCTCGCTCTCTGCTGGGCGAATTGCCCCCCCCCCCCCTTCAGCCACGGGAGCCCGGACGCCTGGCTTCCCGGCCCCACCCCGATGGGTCAGAGCCTTTGGCCTGCGTCTAGTTCTGTCCCTGGCTCACCTCGTACTGCCGGACGCAGGGGTCCCTAGAGGTGGCCGCGTCCTGGGGAGTGGGGTGGACCAAGCTACAATGGGGGACTGGTAGGCGGCGGCAGCACCGTGGGAACCAGACGGCTTTATCTGGCCCGGAACCACCCCCCTCCGCCCCCTACACGGAGGAAGGGCGGATGTTCTTACCCCGGGCCTGGCCGGCAGGGGCGCGATGTGGGGGCCTTCTTTTCAGCAATGCCCGGGCCCACGGCCCTCGGGGCCGCCTTTGCCTCAGCAGAGCTCGGGCCTCCTGCAAACTAGGTGGAAGTGGGTGGAAGAGGCTGTCACTACTATTAAATTGACTTCCTCACCTCAAGAAAAAAAAAAGCCTCCTAAGCCAAAAGCACTTCCAGGACTGGGTTTGCCCAACACTGCCCCCAGCCCTTTTATGGGGAGCAAGGCTTGGGATATCTTTAGAGAAATACTTTCAGAGAAAAGACTATGGAAGAAAAAATAAGGCATGGAAACAGAAGAGATATGAGATGGTTGGGAAGGAAAAAGTGGGTGGGGCACGGAGACAGAAGCAAATCAAGAAGCAAAGACCCAATGATTCAGCCAGGCAAGGAAAAGAATAAGCAGAAACACAGACAATTAGTTAATAGTGAAAGGCCAGTGTGGTGTGTGTGTTGGAAGGAGAGGAATTATATGCTTACGTCAGTGGCTGCCAGTTGAGGGATACCTGTCTCTTCTCCACGGGACTGCGGCTGGGGCTGGGCCCTGAAGGTGTTGGGGTCAGGCACCCCTGAAGACCTGTGCACTTGTCAGGTGGGCAGTTCCGGACCCTGCAAGAAGCTTCAGAGACAACCAGGGATTCAGTAGAGAAGCAGGGCTGAGTTATCGCCATCCATCTCTTCATTTTGGATGAGACTGAGACCTCTCATCCCTCACCCATACCCCACCTAGGAGAACCCACCTCGGGTGCAGCGGCTACTCCTAGGTGTCTGGTCTAGGCAGCAGCGACAGGCATCGACACTGTAAATAGGAGGGTGAAACTGTTCAAGCCCCAGAACTCCCCCAAAGGAGGGCAAGGGCGGAGGACAGAGAAACCAAGACAAGACTCAGGGGAATTTCAAGCAGGTAGTTAACTTCACATGAGGCATGCCTGTGTAACTAGAGGAGGCGAACTGGCTTAGACTTTCAGGAGTAATGGCCACAAAACTTACATCTGTGTGTATCTTATAAAATTCATCATCACCATCATCACCGACAGATTCTCATTATGTAGCACTGGCTGGCCTCGAACTCATTACTATCATTATTTTGAGACAAGGTCTAGAATGTACTGTGAAGCCCAGGCAGCCCTCAAACTCGCGACAATCCTCCTACTTCCTTCTCCTCTAAAGCTAAAGTTACATACGTAAGCCACCACGCCAGGCTTAAAATTATTTCAAGAAACATCCAAAAGAGTGAATCTACAAGCCAGGACTGTCTGGGATCTAGAACTCCGCCCACTAATTCGTCGAGAGTTGAGACTCAGACGCCATCCTAAGACCGGCCGGTAGGTGGCGCCACATACACAGACCTCGGTGGCTGTGCACTACAGTGTCGCCTTAGACTGCGGGTCCAGCACAGTGTTGAGGTGGTAGGGATACCGAAGTCCAGGGTTGGGAATCCTGAGGCCTGACTTCTATCCAATTCCTGCCTTTCTAAGATGTACGTCCTGGGACCAGCGTCCCCTGGTCCTTGAACTTCAATGTCCGAAAGGAAAGGGTCTTTTCTGGATATGTCTCCGCGCCACAGGGTCTCAGCCACGACCCTTCAGTGGTACTGCCAGAGTGTCGTAACTCAGGGGCCCCCCAGACAAGTCCATTATCCCCAAGTTAAAGGGGGGGTGAGGGATAATGGTGTACGTTCAGGCCAAGAGAGAAAAAATTTGGAAGATGCTGAGAAAAGGAATCCAATGCCCGGATCCATTCTAAACGAGTGAGGCTTAGAGGGGGCGCAGGCTCCCCCAGGGGATCCTCCGAGACCCTCGAATCCTGTCGTCATCCCTCCCGCTTTTCCTCCAGGTTAACCCCTTCCCAGCCCCGCCCCCGGCGCGGCTCGGGTTACTAAACGCATTCCCAGAGACCCAGGCGGGAGCGGAGCCTACGGCCTTTGTAACGGTGCGCAGAGCTGCCAGGAGCAGGGCTGGGGTGCTAGGCAGACCATCTCCTCCGATCCTGTCACCAGCAGACGCGATGGGGCCTATAAACACTGAAATGTATAAACTATCCTGGATCTTACCACCACATCATTAGTAATTCATTCAATCCTGGTGAGCTCTGATCTCAGAAAACTAGAAGCATCAAAAAACCCGAGGATCCCCTACACAGGTTCCCCTAGTGCCCTTGCCAGGAGCCTATTTGCGTCTTCCTAATCTATTAGAGAAATCTAGAAGTCTTTTCCAATTAATCCAGAGCCCCTAGAAATCCAGAACACGGCAACTTTTCTTTAAGATATCACCAAGACCTTCCAGCACCTTAAAAAAAAAAAAATCAAGAAACTTGGGGAGCTGAAGGTTAGTTCAAGGGCCCCACCCATCTCTATTATTCTAAGAAAACTCGAAGTCTTACCCGGTATCAACTAGGATTCTCTCCCCCAATAAACTCGGGAGTTGGCTGGAGCCTTATCCATCCCACCCCTCTGGAGGAACCTCTGCTTCAATTTCTCAGCGAATCTCGAATTCTAACGACTGCAAAGTAGGGGCTCCCAGTAGATTTAAGAGCTTTGGCCTTAACATCCAACTACCAAAAGCGGCTGCTTTATAGTCTCCTAAATCTGAAGGTCTTGCTCCTCCGGGACCAACAGACTTGTTGGGTGCAGTACGAGGAAGAAGAGGCTGCAGTGGGCTTACCCGGCCTGGTGGCTCGGGACCACCGCTTCCTCGATGGGGCTGGGGCTGGGACTGGGGCCGCTAGCAGATGTGGCGGCTGGGAGCAGCAGCAGCAGGAGGAGGGGGCAGTGGCCGCCGAGGCCAGGCCGACGCATCGTGTCGGGTGCAGAGTCCGTCTCCAGGAGGGCAGTGTGTCCAGTGGGTCCGGATCCGCCTGGCCCCGGTCCCGCCCCCCACCCCCGCCCCAGCCAGAGGCCGACTCACTTTCTCCACCGTGCAAGCCTGGGCCGTGAAACTTCCCGCCAATCAGAGCCCTGCACTGTCAGCGCTCCGAGTGAGGCCAATCCATAAGCGACATGGGAGGGGCTAGACGGACAGGTGCCGGGCGGGGGTGCCGGGGAGGGGAGTTCTCCTGGAGGTGGGGGATTTCAGGAGTCAAGTACTGACTGCCCCAGTCTCTCTTGAGCAGAGGCCCCAAGTGACATAAGTAGTTACCCCCGAGATGGATGTGCAGGGGGTCCAGGTCCTCTCAGCTGGACTTCCACTAGCAGGCCTCACCCCTCTCTCAGTGCTGGCGGCTCTGCCAGAATGTAGCTGTCTTTCTAGTGGAACTGATAGATTCCTCGGTACCCACTTCCCAGGCGAGAGACCAGACTCTGCTGATGTATCAAACGTGGTGTCACTTTCCAAGGTGAGTTCCAGGCCAGCCTGGGCTACATAAGGAGACCCTTCTTCTTCCTCAGCCACGCCAAATTGCGAAGTAACAAGAATTTAGTGCTGGAGTGCTAATCTTAACCCGACCCAGGCGCCATCTCTATGGCCCACATCAAGCCTTCCAGAAAGACGGTCTCGTCCATTGTTTTAGCCACACCATCTGCAAAAACTTGTCTTTCCCAAGTTCTACCCTTCCGTGAATCCAGGCTACGCCCTTGACCAGACAGCTTCCAGAGGACTCCCCAGCTCTGCCCCTCCCACACCCTTCTCTGCCTTGGTCCCTAGAAGACACCAGGACCCCTTCCCTGCCTGACTTCTAAAAGTCTCAGCCCAAAAATTCTTACAAACCTAGAATAATAAGCATTTGTTATTGGAGACCTCTAATTCCCCCTTTCTGGGAAAGGAGGAGCACAGGCTACAGGAGACACTAAGCCCACCCGCCCCCTTTTTGTGGGCTCCGGGCTTCAAGCCCTGCCCACAACCTCCAACTCAGAGGGTCTCCGCCCAACCGAGCCTATAAGCTTGAGTTTCAGCCTGGCATGATAGTGTAAGTCCCGTAAAGACAGTGCTTGGGAAGTAGAGCCAGGCCAGCTCCAGGCCAGCTTAGTCCAATAGCAAATTCTAAGCCATCGAGGCTGTATAGCAAGAACCTGTTTCAAACAAACAAACAAACAAACAAAACCTCAAGCTCCCACCCTGTTTTCTCAGCTTCACAAGCCCCTAGTGCTTCCAGCAGAGAGAAACGGGATAACCTTTCACTTAGAATCCCAAACCCCACTCTTCCCGTGATGCTCCACTTCTGGTTTGGAATGACAACTCTCCACAAGCAGTTTGATTGTTTCCCCCCTCCCCCATCTCGAGTTTGCTTGGGATTGTTCTGGACTTCTGCTCCTCCCATGTTGGAAGATTGCAAGTGCCCACCATACACCAGACAGCTTTGTTGACTAAAGCATTAGCCCCACCCTCAGATATTTTGGAGTTCCAGCCATAAAAGGTAACCGGGCCTTAGGCCTTAACTGCTCCAACCTTCTCAGACTAAGAGCAGGAATGTTCCAGATTCACGCTGTGCACTGGAATGTATACAGGGCACACACTCGTCCCTGCCTGCGATGAGCCACACCACCCCTTCACACCATTGTTGCCACCTACAGCAATGCATGCCTCCGTCCCACGCCGACACCTAGAAATCGGGGCCTACCCACTGTCCAGGGGCATACATGCTCCAGGAGCAGTACAGTTGGCAGTCAGGACTCATTCACGGCTGTTGGTGGGCTGAGCTAGAGCAATGGTGGAGTGCCCAGTTTTGCCCATTAACTGTGCTTATGCTTCTGTCTTTGTGTGCCCCCCACTCCAAGTCCCTGCTCACATGGCCCTACGGGACACCATGTCCCTCACCTGTCTCCCCACTCCCCACATCCTACCCTGTGGCTGGAGCATTTGCTGGGGGTGCTGCCGAAATTTCTCCCTTCTGCCCAGGATCCAGGGCATCGGCAATGCTCGTTGCTAGGCAACAGCCTCTGGCTCACCACTGCAACTTCCGGGGATGGCAGGGATGGATCTCGCTTCCCTTCCCCCTTGAATTTGGAGTTTCTAGTTTCCATTTCTTATTTTTATATCACATTTATGTTGTGCCCTGGATTCCAGTAGGGTCTCAGCACTTGCTAGCCTTCTGGAGCTCTGGAGTACAGCATTCCAGAAGCTGTGCCACGCTGCCCTGTCTTCCTACACCGTTTTTTTCCCCCTAGTATTGAAAACCACTTCAATTTAACAATACGCTCTGTTTCTTCAAGAATCATGACCATTCTAGAAATAATGAATTCTCTGGCATGGAAAAAAAATGGCCTCAGTGTTCTAGATCTTGGATCATTACAAAGCACTCCCATATTTTAGATTTTCTGACAATCTAGCCCCCACATGTTCTTTAGAATACCTACCATTCACACATCACCCAAGACACAGTGTTCTGACTATCCTGGCATGTAAAAAAAAAATCCAGAGTTTGGGATTCCGGGGCATTCCAGAACACCCAGGTTTTGGGGTTCCTGGGCATTCCAGAGCACCCAGGTTTTGGGGTTCCTGGGCATTCCAGAACACCCAGATTAGAGTCACGTGCCCTTTAGCCTTACCACTTGTGTCCTAGATGCTCTGGCAATCCAGAATTCTATGCCACTTTTGATTTTTTTGGAGGAGTGTTTCATGTAGCCCAGGCTGGCTTCAAACTCACTATGTAGCTGAGGATGACCTTGAACTCCTGATCCTCCCACGGTGACATGGATTTCTGGGGATGAAAACATTTCCTCCTCTTCTCTTTGCATCTCAAAGGTCTGGGTTTATTTTTGCATTCTCTAATTCATTCCTAGTAAAGAATCAGGCTGCCTTTGTATTCGGAAAGACTTACCTGCCTCCTCTCCTCCTCCGCACCAGCATGCAAGGCCAGCACTCCTGGAACTTCTCTTCCACACTGCCCACATGGAGCTGACCCCCCTCCCAGCCTATGAGGGCTCGTAGCAAGGGTTAGGACTGTGGAAGTCCTTCATCATACTGACCACAGTGACTGGTTCAGGAATAGTTAGTTACCTGACTCAGTTTAAATCCATGTATCCTGTGATTTTTGTTTGTTTGTTTTGCAAAAAGGTTTCTTTGTTGAGCCAAAGCTGGTCTTTTTTTTTTTTTTTTTTTTTTTTTTTTTTTTTTTTTTTTGAGACAGGCTCTCTGTAGCTCTGGTTGTCCAGGCTGGCCTTGAGTTTACAGAGACCCACCTTGCTGTGCCTCCTAGGTGCTGGGAAAAGTTGTGTACCACCACACTACATTCAAATCATACTGGCCTCTTAATTTTAATTGTATATTAGTTTCTTGTCTCTTGCTATGAAAAATATCTGGTAAAAACAACTTAAAGGATTTACTTATGCTCTGTCGTAGTCACACTGCATATACCATCAGGAAGCTGAGAGCGGTGAACACCGATACTCAGCTAACGCTCCTCCTCATGCCATCTGGAATGCCAGCCTATGGCATGGCGCCGCTCACATTCAGGGTGAGTCTTCCAACTTCAATGAACCTAATCTAGACAGTCCTGCACTCATGCAGAGGCTAACCTAATGCATCTCAAGTGTGCTCAGATCGTAGATTCTGTCAAGTTGGCAACAGTAACCATCCTTACAACTTGAGATGCTCCTGTCTCAGTTTCTGGAGTGCTGGTGTTACAGGTGTGTGTCAGCAAATTAGCTCAGTCCTGGTGTGTGTGTGTGTGTGTGTGTGTGTGTGTGTGTGTGTGTGTGTGTGTGTGTATGTCCGCCAGAAGAAACAGTAAGGGGTCTTCTGGGGTCATCTTGACTGAGGATGAAGTATCCCAGCAGGACACTAAGGCCAGAGTTGAAAGCCATTCTAAGCCTTTGAACCCTTGGCTCCTGCCTGAAGCCAGAGGGTAAGCCAATAAGTTCTCTTCTCTGCTTAAACCAGAAGGCAGATGTTTCTAATTTTCTTTTGTTTTTTGTTTGTTTGTTTGTTTGACACAGTGGTCACCGATACACTCTACATAGCCCTAGCTATACTGAAATTCACTATGTAGACCAGGCTGGCCTCTAAGCCATAGAAACCGAATCTGCCTCTGCCTCTGCCTCTGCCTCTCCATTGCTAGGGGATTAAAGGCGTGCTCCATCACAGCTGGTACAATGTTTTGGAATTTACAGCTTGAAGCCTGACTATTACTATTGGTCCCTACAGCTCTATCTCTTCCCTGGGACACCCCTTACTCCCCCGACTTCCCCCCCCCCCAAAAAAAAAAAAAAAAAAAACCAAAAACCAAAAAAAGCCAAACCAAGACTATAAACAGTGTTGGCAGTGAGGGTTTTATTAGAGACGTGGCTTTGGCTTTTAGAAAACAAAGAGAGGCGGGAACTTGGCGACAAAGATCACACTAAGGACCCCTGGCCCTGGCTTCCACAAAGATCACACTAAGGACCCCTGCCCTGGCTCCAAGAGGAAGCTCCCCCTCTCCAATCCTGAGTCCCCTGGGACCAGTCCACAAGAAGGCACGGTGGTGGCTAGATTCAAAAGGAAGTTTCGTTAAGAGTGTTTTGGGGAGGTGTCAGGGGATTCCCAAGGCTGGTGTAGGGTCGAGGGGCTGGCGTTGGTGGCCGTCGGAGCTCCGGTGCACCCCTTGCCAGTTCCTGACACCGATCCACGAAGCTTCCCGCCCCGCGGCGACGGGCCTCCGCCTGCGGTGGGCTGGGGCTCCCTCTGTGGCCACACAGGGAGGTGTTGCTGGAGGCTGAGTGGAGACTGAAAGGGAGGGAAACTCAGGTCACAGGGCAGTGTTGCCCAGGCGTCACCATGCTGTTTCGTTTGCACAAAGGGGAAGTGGAGTTACAGCTACCTGGTAAGAGAGGTCCTGGGTGAGGGGCTGGGGAAAGAGCCCCGGGAGGAGGCCAGTGGGCTCAATTCACACTGCTCCAGTTGGTCCGTCAGCTCTTCTTCTGTCAGGCCGCCTGCTGGGGGTGGCAAAGCAGTGCAGTCAGGGCTACGATGGGGGAGGGGTCACAGGTTAAGAGCAACTGGAGGTAGGAAAGAAAAAAGACTGCAGAGGTAGGTGGGCTGAGGTCAGAGAGAAAGGGGGAAAGCAGGGGTAATAAAAAAGGACTAGGGGCTGGAGAGATGGCTCAGAGGTTAAGAGCACCACCGACTGCTCTTCTAGAGGTCCTAAGCTCAATTCCCAGCAACCACACAGTGGCTCACAACCAACTGTAATGGGATCTGATGCCCTCTTCTGATGTGTCTGAAGACAGCAGCAGTGTACTCACATACATAAAATAAATAAATCTTTAAAAGAAAAAGGAAAGGGCTGGAGGGCAAGAGAAGGACCAGTGGGGACCAGTGGGCAGGGCCCTGGGAATCATGGGGTGGGGGCTGGGACAAGATTGCAGTGGGGCAGGGAATACCAGGGGTTTGGCCCAGGCCATCCATGGCAGTGGTCAGGTCCCACATGGCCAGGCTGCCATTAGCCTGGCCAGTAAGCAGGTAACGTCGGGGTCTGGAGCCCCGTCTCCTGGAGCCCTCACACTCCAACACTGTGAAGGCAGTCATGGGAGAGCCATCCACTGAGCGCACAGAACACACCCTGTGGGGTACAAGGGGTCAGAAGTCACTCAGCCTGGTCCCTCTCCTTACACCCTTCCCGAGTCAGTCTCTACCACTGAGTACTCAGGTCCTGTCCCTCCACTGCCCACCTTATCCCCTCCTCATCCATCCTCTCCTCATCCAACCCTCCTCATCCATCCTCTCCTCATCTAACCCTCCTCATCCATCCTCTCCTCATCCATCCTCTCCTCATCTACCCTCTCCTCATCCATCCTCTCCTCATCCATCCTCTCCTCATCCATCCCTTCTCATCCAACCCTCCTCATCCATCCTCTCCTCATCCAACCTTCCTCATCCATCCTCTCCTCATCTATCCTCTCCTCATCCACCCTCTCCTCATCCATCCTCTCCTCATCCATCCCTCCTCATCCACCCTCTCCTCATCCAACCCTCCTCATCCATCCCTCCTCATCCATCCTCTCCTCATCCATCCCTCCTCATCCAACCCTCCTCATCCATCCTCTCCTCATCCAACCCTCCTCATCCATCCCTCATCCATCCTCTCCTCATCCAACCCTCCTTATCCATCCCTCCTCATCCATCCCTCCTCATCCATCCTCTCCTCATCCAACCCTCATCAATCCTCTCCTCATCCAACCCTCCTCATCCATCCTCTCCTCATCCAACCCTCCTCATCCATCCTCTCCTCATCTAACCCTCCTCATCCATCCTCTCCTCATCCATCCTCTCCTCATCTACCCTCTCCTCATCCATCCTCTCCTCATCCATCCTCTCCTCATCCATCCCTTCTCATCCAACCCTCCTCATCCATCCTCTCCTCATCCAACCTTCCTCATCCATCCTCTCCTCATCCATCCTCTCCTCATCCAACCCTCCTCATCCATCCCTCATCCATCCTCTCCTCATCCAACCCTCCTTATCCATCCCTCCTCATCCATCCCTCCTCATCCATCCTCTCCTCATCCATCCTCTCCTCATCCAACCCTCCTCATCCATCCTCTCCTCATCCAACCCTCCTCATCCATCCTCTCCTCATCCATCCTCTCCTCATCCAACCCTCCTCATCCATCCTCTCCTCATCCAACCCTCCTCATCCATCCTCTCCTCATCCATCCTCTCCTCATCCATCCTCTCCTCATCCAACCCTCCTCATCCATCCTCTCCTCATCCATCCTCTCCTCATCCAACCCTCCTCATCCATCCTCTCCTCATCTAACCCTCCTCATCCACCCTCTCCTCATCCATCCTCTCCTCATCCATCCCTCCTCATCCATCCTCTCCTCATCCATCCCTCCCCATCCATCCCTCCTCATCCATCCTCTCCTCATCCATCCTCTCCTCATCCATCCCTCCCCATCCATTCCCTCCTCATCCAACCCTCCTCATCCATCCTCTCCTCATCCATCCTCTCCTCATCCAACCCTCCTCATCCATCCTCTTCTCATCCATCCTCTCCTCATCCAACCCTCCTCATCCATCCTCTCCTCATCCATCCTCTCCTCATCCATCCTCTCCCCATCCATCCTCTCCTCATCCATCCCTCCCCATCCATCCCTCCTCATCCATCCTCTCCTCATCCATCCCTCCCCATCCATCCCTCCTCATCCAACCCTCCTCATCCATCCTCTCCTCATCCATCCTCTCCTCATCCAACCCTCCTCATCCATCCTCTCCTCATCCAACCCTCCTCATCCATCCTCTCCTCATCCATCCTCTCCTCATCCAACCCTCCTCATCCATCCTCTCCTCATCCAACCCTCCTCATCCATCCTCTCCTCATCCATCCTCTCCTCATCCAACCCTCCTCATCCATCCTCTCCTCATCCAACCCTCCTCATCCATCCTCTTCTCATCCATCCTCTCCTCATCCATCCCTCCCCATCCATCCCTCCTCATCCATCCTCTCCTCATCCAACCCTCCTCATCCATCCTCTCCTCATCCATCCCTCATCCATCCTCTCCTTATCCAACCCTCCTCATCCATCCTCTTCTCATCCATCCTCTCCTCATCCATCCTCTCCTCGTCCAACCCTCCTCATCCATCCTCTCCTTATCCAACCCTCCTCATCTATCTTCATTCATTCAGTTTATTTTGTTTATTTTGAGACAGTATCTCATGTAGCCCAGGCTGGTCTGACTGAAGATGACCTTGAACTTCTGATCCTCCTGCTTCTACCTCCGGCGTATTGAGGTTACAGGGATGTAATACCCCCCTGTTTATTTAGTTCTGGAGACCAAACCCAGTGCATGCTAGGCACTCACTGTACTGACCCACCAGGCTGCATTACGCTGTGTAGTGCTCCCAGCTGTGACACATGCTCTGTCTTCACCAGACACTCTCTCCCTTCCTTCTTCTGTTTATTCTTATTTAGCTTTGGGATTCTTTGCAGAGCCCCCTCCTTAAGCAACAATCCCAGGTCTCCTTTCTCCTGACACCTGCTCTGGACTCTGACAGCCTCCTGTTTGCCCACCTCTCTCCTCATTGCATGCAACCTGAACCTTCCTCAACCCTTTGCCTGTACCCCATCCCACCCTTCCACTCAGTCTGTACCCCTACCACTCTGACACTCTGCCTACACCTGACCCCACCCTGACATTGCCTGTACCCCATCCTACCCTGACACTGTCTGCACCCCCTTCCCTACTCAATTTCCTGGGATATCTAAAGTCCAACACAGTGACCTAAGGGTTTTCCAGTGTCCCTTGCACACATATAACCCAGAGGCCAATTCACCCTGTAGCCTCTGCTCCTTCAGGAACCACTGGGTGGATGGACCCCTTTCGGGTCTCCTCTATGGTCCTGCCTCTTTGGTGGGACAGTACTCACCGATGCCCAGTGGAGGAGAGACGCACAAACAGCTGGCTGGCATTTGGCACCACCTTCTGGATGAACACCTGTTGGTCATCCCGCTCACCATAGGGACCTGGGCAGACAGGGGCAGGGTAACAGCATGCAAGGGTCCACAGGGCCATCAGACCCCCCAGAACTAGCCTTTCTCCATAGCTGAGCCAACTCCCAGACCTAGATCCTGCTCCTAGGATACTGCAGATAGGCAGAGAGAACTAGGGGCTCGCAAAGATGAACAGCATTCGGGACTATCAGAAGATGGTAACCTGACCAGTGTTGGTCAGTGGGAATCAGGGGCCCGGCAGAATGGTGTTGGCTGCAAGTTCAGAGGAGATAGGGGGAAGCCAGGATGGTGATGAACAAGGGTCAGAAGTCTGTGTGGCTGGAGGGCAACAAAATAGCTAACAAGGCAGCAGAAGTCTACAGAGGCCACAGTGGGATCCTGCATGGCCTAGGCAGGTCTGTGGGAAGAGTCACGGGCTGGGAATCAGTGGGTACCAATGTCGTTGCCAGCACTGCAGCCACCGAGCCCATCAGCCGATTCTAGCGCCAGGATCTTGAAGGATGCGAGTGGAGTGGAGCCAGGCTGGGTGGAGATCATGCCTCGGAAGCGGGTCACAGACCATGTCCGAACATGGTTGTTGTCGGCACACACTAAAGAACAGAGACAGCAGCAGGTCAGGCCTGCCCAAGGCATCAGTGCAGTTCTGACCTCCTCCATAAATTACCACTCCCACCACCCCCAACCCCCAGTATGAGCCCTTTTAGAGGGGTCAAGAGAATTTCAGGAATTCTCTTGCCTGGAGTTCCATAAGCCCAGAGATCCTGCTGGCCCACCCCTGAAGTGATTTGAGTGTGACCTATTTTAACCTGTCCACAGGGCCCGCTTTGCATCCTTTCACTTCATCTCTCTGTATGCTTCCTGATCCTGTCCTTTCCCTCTGGCCATATCCCGCATCTGAGACTGGCCACACCCCTGCTCTGTATTTAACTCCTCCCCCTTCCCCCATTGGTTCCTTTGCACTGACCATTTCCTCCGACTGGAAAGCTTGTTCCTGCCAGTCTGTACCACTGATCCATCATTTCTGCCCTAAGGTCCTTGGCCTCAGACAGGCTTGCTCTGAATTCAGCTCTCTTCAATGACCCTCACACACTTTAGAAAGAAATGTGAAACCAGAGGCGTGGTGATACACACCTGTAATCCCAGTGTTTGGAAGGATGACTCCTAAGAATCCTAAATTCAAGGATAGCCTGGGCTATATAGCAAGACCTTATCTCAGAAAACCTAGTTAGTAGGTTTGGCCTAGTTAGTAGGGGCAATGGCCTAGTTAGTAAAGTGTTTGCCAGGCGAGCAGAAGGATCTGAGTGCAAAGATTTGTACTCCTCATCTCTGTCCTGGAGAGGTGGAGACAGGCAGGTCCCTTGGGCTCCCTGGCCAAGCACCCTAGCATAATGGGTGATCCCCAGATCCCAGTAAAAGACTGTCTTAAAAAACAGGACGGAGGGGCTGGAGAGATGGCTCAGTGGTTAAGAACACTGGCTGCTCTTCCACAGGTCCTGAGTTCAATTCCCAGCACTCATGTTGCAGCGCACAGTTGTCTGTTAACTCCAGTTCCAGGGGCTCCAATGCCCTTACACAGACACACATGCCGCTAAAACACCAACAAACTAAATGAAAACAAACAGAAACAAGATGGAGGCCTCTGGGGAGAGTTTAGAGCACTCGATATTCTTAGCGCCAGCACACGTCAAAGGCTCACAACCGCCTGTGACCCATCTCCAGGGAGACAGACACCCTTTTCTACCCTCTGCAGGGTAGACACACATACAGATAATTTTTAAAATTTTGTATTTGTTTTGTTTTGAGACAGGGTTTCTTTACATAGCCTTGGCTATCCTGGAACTCTCTATGTAGACCAGGTTGGCCTCCACCTCAGAGGTCTGCTCACTTCTGCCTCCTGAGTGCTGGGATTAAAGATGGGAGACATCACACCTGGCAACCACTTTGTATTTATTCATGGCCTTGAATACTGCTTGGTGATGATTTGCTCATTAACTAATGTATTTATCATGGGGTAAGGGTCAAACCAAGGGCCGTTCACAGGTATGGACGCGCTCCACCACTGAGCTTTCTGGCCGCTCTGTGAGACTGCAGATGCACAGGGGCTCATACGAAGGCCAGAAGACAATATCAGATCCTTGTGGACCGGAGGTCATAGACGGTTGTGGGTGCCGAGAGTCGAACCTGGGTCCCGTAGAAGGGCAGTCAGTGCCGTTCTCTCCAGTCTCCTCCAACTTGTTGCTTTAGACAGGGTCTCTCTCAGAGCTGAAAATTCACCTATCTGGCCACTCTTATCCCTTTCTTGGCTTTGGGTTTACAGATGTGCACTGCTGTGCCTGGCTTTTAAGTAGGGTGGTGGGGATCTGAACGCAGGTCCCTGCGCTAGCACAGCAGGCTGTTTATTGACTGAGAAATCAGTTTGTTTGTTTGTTTGTTTTCCTTTTTACATTGAGGTAAGGCTCTGTAGCCCAGGCTGGCCTTAACCTCAGGAGCCTACTGCTTTACCGATCCTAGTACTAGATCGCAGGTGTATATCGCCATGCTTGGTTTTCCCTGTTTTCCTTGCTTTCTAGTGCTGAGGGATTGAAGTGGGGGACATCCTGTACATGAGACACGCACTCTGCTGATTACCCCCCCACATACACCACATGTCTATTTATTTATCTATCATTTGCAGTTTCAACTAGAGAACTAGTTTCCCCGGACACAGAATTGACCTGTCTTGTTATGTGTCACTACCTTCTACACCTAGTACACAGCAGGCGCTCAATAATTGCCTAATGGATGAGTTTTCTTCTTACCCCCTACCTTCTAAATATATATTTACTTTTCCTAAGCCTGGCTCCCTTACTGTAAGCTTTTTTTGATTTTTAATTTTTTAGAGACAGGCTCTCATATAACCCGTTGGCCTCAAATTCAATATGCAGCTGAGGATGACCTTAAAATTGTGATCCTCCTGCCTCCAGCCCCAGAGAGCTAGGGTTACAGGTTTGGTGCTGGGATTCGAACTCAGTGCTTCCTTAGCACTAGGCTAAGCCAGCGCTTTACCAGTTTAGATATATTTCTGCACAAGGTCTTACCCTGTAGCCCAGGCTGGCCTTGAACTGGAAGTGACCTTAGCCCACTGAGTGCTGGGATCCCAGGTCTGAGTCACTGTGCCTGGTACAGTCTTCTTCCACTCTGTGGCTGCCCTTGCGGGTCTCCTGTTACCGCACAGCACTGTCTCACATAGCTGCCCCCACTGGAAGCTCCATCCCCCTGGCTCCACACTCTCAAAGCTGTTCCTCCTGCAGAGGGACCCACCAGAGATGAGGTGCTTCTCTGACAGCATGATCTTGGTCACGGGGCTGCGGTGCACGCTGAAGGTTTGGAAGAGCTGGGGTCCTGAGCCCACCGTCTCCGGGTGCTGCACGATGACCCGCACCACCCCGGAGCTGGTGCCGTAGGCAATCTCAATCCAGTTCCCACTGTCACCTGGGGAGGGCCAACAACAAAGACGGCAGTCGTGGAAACAGAACCAGGGCAGAGGAGGAGGGAAGGAAGGACAGACACACAGAGGGTCTGACACTGGGAAGAAATCTAGGTTGGGCTGCAGAGATGGCTCACTGACTAAGAACATCTGCTGCTGAACTGAACCAGAGGACCCAGGTTCAGTTCCCAGCACCCACATGACAGCTTACAGCCATCTGTAACTCCAGTTCCAGGGCTGAATCCCTTCTTTTAAACTCTTTGGTCACCAAGCATGTACATGGCATACTTACATACATGCAGCAAAATATTCATACATGTAAATAAATAAATCTTTTTTTTTCTTTTTTTTTAATTGCCTCCATCAGATTGGCTTATGGACCCATCTGTGAGGTTTTTTTTCTTTTTCTTTTTTTTTTTTTTTTTGGTTTTTCGAGACAGGGTTTCTCTGTGTAGCCCTGGCTGTCCTGGAACTCACTCTGTAGACCAGGCTGGCCTCGAACTCAGAAATCCACCTGCCTCTGCCTCCCAAGTGCTGGGATTAAAGGCGTGCGCCACCACTGCCCGGCTGTGAGGTATTTTTTTTAATGGTTTATTAATTTATTTTATGTATATGAGTACACCATTGCTCTCTTCAGACACACCAGAAGAGGGCATCAGACCCCCATCGAAGATGGTTGTGAGCCACCATGTAGTTGCTGGGAATTGAATTCAGGGCCTCTAGAAGAGCAGTCAGTGCTCTTAACCACTGAGCCATCTCTCCAGCCCCCTAAATCTATCTTTTTGAGAAATTCCAGCATGACATATAAACAGAGGTAAGTCGAGCACCCAAACTGAGTGTCTCAGGGACTCCACTGACAAACTTTGCATTGTGAAATTCTCAGAAACTTTTTATTTTCTTTTTGCCCTCAGGGTCTCACTATTGTAGCCCTGGCTGGTCTGGAATTCACTATGTAAACCAGGCTGGCTTCAAACTCACAAAAATGCCCCTGCCTCTATCTTCCAAGTGTTGGAGAGAGTCCCCAAAACTAAACAGACCATCATAAAGACCACAGGTAGAATACAGCTTCAGCATTTTGAGCAGAGGCCATAGGAAATGCACTTGGGTCCCATATAGGAACATGAATGGATGTTAAGCCTAGGAGACAGAGAAGAACCGAGGGGCTACCCTGTGATCCCAGCACCCATGAGCCTGAAGCAGAAGGATGAGGTGTTCTGGAGTTAGGGGCTAGCCTGGACTACAGAGAAAGATTCTGTCCTCCCCATAAAGAGTAAGAAGAGAAAAAAAAAAAAAAAAAAAAAAAAAAAAAAATCAAGGCTCCCTGAGCATGGAATTGTCTACTATCTGGCACGTATCCAGGTTTTTATGAATTAGGCAAATGTCATGTCCTGACAGGAGACAGGTAAGACACAAGAGTAAACTTGTCATGGAGAGGCCAGCAGCAGCCCAGCACCTAAAAGATGGCTAAATAAAGCAGAACAAAAGCACATGCTGAAGGAATGGAACTAACGTTGTTCCTGAGGAATCCCCCCGACTCACTGCTATGCCCTGGTCTGGCTGCCAACAGAAGGGAAAGAAACTGTCATAGCTTACTGGTCTTGGGGGTGAGGTAGACGCTGAGGGCGGTGACCCCATCCTCTGCTGGGTCTCGGTAGAGCTCACTGACGAGAAGGTCATTGTCCTTCATCCGCAGGGGGAATTTCTGCACATCTGGATGGGCAGGTGGGGTGGAACAGATGTGACTGAGGCACCTCCTCCAGCCCACCCCTCACACTTCGGAAGAACACTGCTTACCTACGTAATAGATGGAGCCGTTGCTGCAGCCCAGGAGGAGGAAGGAGCCGGCTGCGTCATAACTCGTGATAGGCTGGACCTCCTGGACCTGGGGCAGCAAAGAGGCAGTGCAGAGTTAGCTAGATTTCCACACAAGGTCTCACTCCGTAGCCCATGCCTGGCACCCTGCCTTTCTTCCACAATGCCCATCTCTGTGTGCCCAGCCTGGCTAGGCTACCTGCACCTGTGCCTATGGCTCTCTCTGTAACTGGCCTATGCACCTCCCTCTTTATCTTAGATCCTTTGTTCCTTGGGCCCCTTCTTCTTCTGTCTTTGTTGAGTTTTAAAAATTATTTTCTAAGCTCATGTGTGTACATCTGTGCACAACTGTGTACACATGAGTGTGGGTGCCCACAGGGGCCAGAGGTGTCCGAGCTCCTGGAGCTGCAGTCCTAGGCGGTCATGCGCCTCCTGATGTGGGTGCTGGGAACGGAACATGAGACATCTGAAGGAACAGTGCCTGCTCTTAGCTGCTGAACCATCTCTCCAGACCCAATTTTTGTTGAATTTTGACATTTGGTCCCATGTACCTCAGGTTGGAATGGAATCTGCTAGATTAATAACCCAAGCTGCTCTGCCCTTGAAGTATTGATGATCCTTCCTGTATATTCCATGTACTGGGATTTTAGGTGGACGCGTGCGTGCGTGCGTGCGTGCGTGCGTGCGTGCGTGTGTGTGAGTGTGTGTGTGATGTGTGTTTAGTATCTTGTTTGGCACAGGGCCTCCTCCCTGTTAACTAAGCACTCTGCCATTGGCCTACCCACGCCCCCAGCCCCTCACTGGAGATTCTAGGCAGGGGCTCTACCACTGAGCCATGCCCCCAGCCCCTCACTGGGGGATTCTAGGCAGGGGCTCTACCACTGAGCCACGCCCCCAGCCCCTCACTGGGGGATTCTAGGCAGGGGCTCTACCACTGAGCCACGCCCCCAGCCCCTCACTGGGGGATTCTAGGCAGGGGCTCTACCACTGAGCCACGCCCCCAGCCCCTCACTGGGGGATTCTAGGCAGGGGCTCTACCACTGAGCCACGCCCCCAGCCCCTCACTGGGGGATCCTAGGCAGGGGCTCTACCACTGAGCCACGCCCCCAGCCCCTCACTGGGGGATCCTAGGCAGGGGCTCTACCACTGAGCCACGCCCCCAGCCCCTCACTGGGGGATCCTAGGCAGGGGCTCTACCACTGAGCCACGCCCCCAGCCCCTCACTGGGGGATTCTAGGCAGGGGCTCTACCACTGAGCCACGCCCCCCAGCCCCTCACTGGGGGATTCTAGGCAGGGGCTCTACCACTGAGCCACGCCCCCAGCCCCTCACTGTGGGATTCTAGGCAGGGGCTCTACCACTGAGCCACGCCCCCAGCCCCTCACTGGGGGATTCTAGATTGGGGTTCTACCATTAAGTTACAGCCTTTGCTGTCTTCTCTCTCTCTCTCTTTCTCTCGCTCTCTCTCATTTTGATGTGACTATCACTAAGCTGCCCAGGCTTACTTTGTAGCTTAGGTTACAGGCCTCCACCAGCAAGCCCAGCCTGGCTCCATGGCTCTGAATTTGCCCTATCTGCTTTGCCTCCATGTCTCCTACCCTCACTGCTTTTTCCTGTTTCTCTCTCAGTGTTTCTTTCTATGCTTCTGCCCCTCTCTCAGCATACTTTTGTAGGACAAAGACACTACAATTCCATGTTTTTCCTTCACATGTTAGATATGGCCTGGGCTGGGTGGAGTGATGAGCACAGGACATCCGTCTTGCATCCTGCCATCTCGACATCTGCTTGAGGAATCCCAGTGTTTTCCAAACCCACCCATCCCTCACACTGGCTCTCCAGTCACTCCTATAGGAAGGCCTCCTGGGTGTTCTATGGACTTTTATCCCACAACTACCATAGGGTTCTCTTGTTCTTTTTCTAGGTAGGGCAGACTAGGAAGGACCCCTAGGCCTGCACGATCTAGAACTTGGGAAGAGGGAGCCAGGCTGGTCCAGACTCACCTGCCAGTGCTTGGTCACGGCATTCCAGACACCAACGCGTCCTGTGTGGCTTGTGGCAATGAGCTGGTTTCCCACAAAGAACAAGGCCTCCACAGGCACACCGAGGTGGAAGACACCTGCAGGCAGCAAGGGCTTGGTGGGGGATGCTCAACAGGAGGCTGGAATCGCACTGCAGGTCTGGGAATGGGGTGGCAAGAAGCCCAAGGGCCACAGGTTGTATGGGGAAACAGGGTCCATGGCAAAGAGGGTTCCAGAAATTACACAGACTGTCTGATGGGTGTGGGACTGTAATGGCCAGCAGAATTCTAGCAGGCTGAGGCTGCCAAAAGGGTCCACACCCTTCCATTGGAACAAAGGGCTATGACAACTAAAGGCTGATTTGTTGTTATTGTTTTGAGTTAGGGTCTCATGTAGCCCAGGCTGGCCCCCACCTTCTGAGTGCTGGATTACAGCTGTGTACCACAATACCCAGTCTATATGGTACTGGGATTAAATCCAGGGGTTCATGCATGTTCCTCTCTCCAGACACACACACACACACACACACACACACACACACACACATACACACACACACACACACACACATATATATATATATATATATATATATATATATATATATATATATATATATATAATAAAATAAATCAGTGTTGACTGAGTATGGTGGCTGTAATCCAGTGTACTAACTGGTTTTGTGTGTCAATTTGATTCAAGCTGGAGCTATCACTCAGGTGCTTTCCTTGAGGAAATGCCTCCATGAGATCCAGCTGTAAGGCATTTTCTCAATTAGTGATCAAGGATGGGAAGGCCCATTGTGGATGGTGCCATCCCTGGGCTGGTAGTCTTGGGTTTTATAAGAAAGCAGGCTGAGCAGGCCAGTGGAAGCAAGCCAGTAAGCAGCATCCCTCCATGGCCTCTGCATCAGCTCCTGCTTCCTGACCTGCTTGAGTTCCAGTCCTGACTTCCTTTGGTGATGAACAGCAATGTGGATGTATAAGCTGAATAAACCCTTTCCTCCCCAACTTGCTTCTTGGTCATGATGTTTGTGCAGGAATAGAAACCCTAACTAAGATATCCAGTATTCAGGAGTTTCAGGAGTTGAGGGCTAGCTTGGGCTACATGGTAAAACCTTGTCTGAGGCAAAATGAAACAATGAAACATGCAGAGTTCTCAAGATCTAAAACATTGTCTCACAAGGCAAAAAGACTGACTCCCCACAGAATTCCCGCTCTCCCCATGGGTTTCTGATTTTCAGAGGTTGGGTTATTTTTACAGGTCACAGGATTCTACAGAGTTCTAGAAAAGTCCACGACACATACCTATCTCAGAGCCACCACCTTGTGCCTGTAGCGCCCACAGAAGGATCTCGCTGCCTGTGGCTGCAGCCACCATCTTGTCATGCTCCCCCAGAGCACCGCCAAGCACCCGTGCTGTGAGAGCCAAGCGCTCGATGGGCCAATCCAGGCGTGGGCTGGAGAATGAAAGCTGCCAACCGGAGGCTTCCTTCAGCCTGTGGGATTGAGGGACATCAGCACCCTCACCTCAGAGCCACCCCGTCCACAGAGGCAGAGCCTCCCACTCCCCCATCCCCACCCCCAGCACCTATAACAGACGAGAAAGTGGGTATATGCCACAGCAATCCAGTTGTGGTGACCACACACCAGGCGCACCATCCCTGGCTCCTCCGGTTGGCCTTGGGAGTAAGAGAGGAGACCAGAGCAGGCAGGGTCACAGGGGCCCTCTGGCCCTGACCTCCTAAAGGACAGAAATGTAAACTACGCCAGGCGGTGGTGGCGCGCAGGCCTTTAATCCCAGCACTTGGGAGGCAGAGGCAGGCGGATTTGCTGAGTTCAAGGCCAGCCTGGTCTACAGAGTGAGTTCCAGGACAGCCAGGGCTACACAGAGAAACCCTGTCTCAAACAAACAAACAAACAAACAAGAAATGTAAACTACATCTGGTGGTGTAGGTTATCTGGGAAACATAGTGAGACCCTGTCTCAAAACAGAATGTAAAGAGAAGGCTGGGGTCAGGGGAGCTGGTTCAGCATACAAGGGCAGTTCTGGCACATGCCTGACAACCCAAGTTCATTCTCCAAAACCTACACGGTGTCCTTTGACAAGTTCTCACTGTGTTCACACATGCATACACACAACGATGATAATTAAGTAACATAAATCATCAAATAAAAATAAGAACTTGAGGAGCAAACACTGAGTTCATACTCATAATTCTAGCAGGTGGACTGGATTGCTTTGAGCTCCAGGCAAAAGAAGGCTGGGATACACAGAGGCAGAACACGCACACTAAGCTCAGTCCCAAGGTTACCTGATGGGGATGGAGGTGCTCTCTCATCCAGCATTCGGCCCAGCAACCCTGCATTACCCAAATTGGGGGGCATCGTGTTGCTCCGTCGAACAGGGGCTGGGCGTCCCCCTATTTGCTGGGGCCCCACCAGGCTGTGTCGGTTCCGCCGCTTCACTGGGAACACTATAGTGAGGGGAAGTGGCAGGCACCATAATTAAAATCATGATGTGGCAGCCGATGAACACTTAAACCATGAGAGGCATGGATTCCGTGTGTGGGGCACTGTGTCCTGGGGAAGGTGTTCCGTGGTGTCCGGATATGGCATTCAATGACCCAGAAGCCCACACAGGGAAAGACCTGGTTTGCTGCTGCTATAGTATTGTTGCCTTTTCAGTGTTTGCTAATTTGGCCAGGCCTGGCAGGCAGGTCTGTAATCCCAGCTATTTGGAAAGCTAGAAGTGGAAGATTGCAAGTTCAAGGCTAGGCTGGGCAACTCAATGAGGCCCTGTCTGATGATGATGATGATGATGATGATGACGATGAAAGAGGAAGAGGAGGAAGAGGAAGAGGAGGAAGAGGAGGAGGAAGAAGAAGAGGAGGAAGAGGAAGAAGAAGAGGAAGAAGAAGAGGAAGCAGCAGCAGCAGCAGCAGCAGAAGCAGAGGGTTGATGAGATGTCTCAGTGGGTGAAGGTGCTCGCCACCAAGAGTGGCAATTTTGACTTTGATCCTGGGACATGTGTGGTAGAAAGAGAGAATCAATTCCTGCAAGTTGTCCTCTGATCTCCATACATGAACCCTCCCCGCTAGGTGCCCAATAAATAAATACATGTGCTCGGTGGTGGTGGCACACAACTTTAATCCCAGTATTTGGGATGCAGAGGCAGGTGGGTCTCTGAGTTCGGGGCCAGCCTGGTCTACAGAGCAAGTTCCAGGACAGCCAGGGCTGCACAGAGAAACCTGGTCTTAAGAAACCAATAAATAAATAAATAAACAAATAAATAAATAAAATGTAATAACTTTTGAAAGTTAAGGCAGAGCTTGGCATGAACATGTTCCTGCTGTTACCACAGAAGAGCTGTGGGCAATGGTTCAGAGGTAGAACACCTGCCTAAAATTCACCAGTCAGGGTTGGGGGTGGCGTGCTGGCAGCAGTTTCATGCTACAGCACCTGCTCAGGATGTAGAAAACCCTGGCTGTAAACTCTCGTACTAAAACAAATAAACAAGAAAGTAAAATTATAGTGTAGGGGCTACAGCGATGGCTCAGTGGGTAAAGTACTTTCTATACAAGCATAAAAACTATAAGAAGTACATTTTAGATCCCCAGAGGTAGAAGGTGGGTCCTCAGACTTTGTTGGCGAGCAGCCTAGCCATTCAGTGAATTCCAGGTTTGTTGGGACCTTGCCTCAAAAACCAATGTGGCTGCTGAGTGTGGTGCTGCACACCTTTAATCTTAAAGGCTTAGACCAAGAAAGGAGGATCTCTATGAGTTCGAGGCCAGCCTAGTGTATATAATGAGTTCCAGGACAACCAGTGCTATGAGAGAGACTCTGTATCATAGAACCCCCACCCCAAAAGAAGTAGAATCCAATAAAGTTGGTATGATAAAGTTTAAATTTACATTTTTTCCCCCTGAAGAATGGGGTGAAACTTAAGGAAACTCAGACTACAATGCCCATCAAGCTCTAGAGTATGCTTCTGAGCTCTAAAGAGAATTGGCTGTTGCACAGCTTCATGGAAAATGCGGTTTCCTATTTCCTTTCCAAGCTTCTGATTAAGAACTACAACTCCCATTGCACCTCAGGGCTCCAAATGCCTAAGGGTTGAAGCTTTGCGGGAAATGTAGTCTTTAACCCAACCACCCTCTCCTTAGCATCAATTGAGAGTGCCCACCTGGAGGAGGTAGATAACCATTGAAGAGGACATTTCCGCAGGAAGATCGATCCAACTCTTCCCTTACCTGCAGGCGACGAACTGCAAGGGAAGGACTCAAAACTTCATCTTGAGGGAAACTAAGGCAGACCCTTGTCCCCTCCCTCATCTGTCTTTCCACAGAGCTATTTCCTACCCCACCCCCTTCAGAGCCAGACCCAAATCCAGTGCTCTTAGTTCTAACCTCACAGTCTTTCTGACTGGGAGAGTCAGAGGTAGAGAACGCTCAGGAAATAACTGAGGGAGCTGACTGGGTGTGGGGGTGGGACACGGGACTCTCACTTACCCAGTGGAGTGAGCCCATAGAATTGGGCTTCATGGAGGAGGCTGGAACCATGGACACCCCTGGATAATAGAAGAGATTTGGGTATAAAAATCTAGGGCGTGGGGTGGGCAGCGCATAGTGAGTAGAAAGATTTTGAAACTGCACAGAGAATATTGAAGCCTAGTTAGTTTTGACAGGCATAAGATTCTGGGGAGGTTGAGAGTGGTGTATACTCGCCATTCCAGGACATGGGGGAGACAGAGGCCGGCCTGATCTGGATTGAGTTCTAGGCAGCCAGGGCTACAGAGCAAGGCCTTAACTCAAGCCAACGAACAAATACATAAAATACTTTTTAAAAAAATCTAGATAACAAGGATGTTGGAATGGTGCAAATGTGTGGGTATAACGGAAGAGAGGGAACATGACATGATTCTAATAAAATGGAACAAATCTACTTTCCGAGGAGAGGTTCTATACAGTGGCAAACTCACCCATTTACCCATACCAACCTAGGGTCTAACTCTTTGGTCCGCAGGAAATTGAGGATTGGGGCAAAGACAGTGGGGTCCCGGTCGATGAAAATCTGCATAGTAGGGGCGGGGGGCGGGGGTGAGGGTCATGGAAATGACCTAAGTAGGCGCTCCTGTTCCTCCTCCCACCCGGCGTCCCGTTTTTTTTATATAGCTCTACTCACAGCTCCGGTCTCATCTTTCAGGGTTGAGATGCGTCCGCTCAAAAGACTACAGGAAGGGGAAACGGAGGAGGTGTCATGGGCCGAGTTGCAAAGGTGAATAGGGTAAAATGGGTCTCCCCACACCCCCTCCTTTCATCCCCTCCTACCCTCGCCCAGACTGGCTCTCCTAATCACCTGGAGAAGAAGGAGTCTGGGATCCAGGTAAGCGTCTGGCGAGAGGTACTGAACCTGGGCGGTAAGGTACGAAGAGGGAACAGAAGGGGAGGTGAGGACCGCTTCCTCCTCCCATGGGATTCACGCATTCTCCTTAGGCATTTTTTCATCCAAGCGCCAAGCCTCCAGCTTGAGGCGGAGCAACTCTTGATGGACCGGGACTACCACTCCTACCCCCAGAAGAGGCGGGCATCCCGCCTCGGTCGGTAGGATCGGGCCTCGGGGATCTCCCACACTCACCGCTTGCCCCCTACGTTCAGATGAATCACTTCCCCGGGTGCTCCCCGACCCGGGACCCCCTCCGCTGAAGTCATCGCGACAGCCATAGCCCCCCCGGCAAGCCGGCCGGCTTGCACCCACTTCCGGGTGTGCACAGACCCCGCCCCCGCCTCTTGCTCATTGGTCTAGAGACTCCACGATCCGCCGACGATTGGACAGAGAGTTCGCTCATTGCAATTACGTTTTCTGACTCTTTAAAGAGGGGAGGTCTTTCCTGGTTTCGACGGGGAGCACCTTGGGGATCCTTTGGAGTGATTTAGTAATTTCCTCCCTTTTCTAGGTTCCCTCATTTGAGTATAATACATAATGAATGTAGGCGATTCGTCGAGGAGTACGTGCGCAGATCTTGAAATGAGCCTTAGGTCGAGTCTAGGAGACTGACTTCGCAGCCTCGGCCGCACACCAGCCCACCCCCCAATCCTGTCTCAGACACGAACAAACCAGAGTAGACCGTCAAAGCCAAAGGGTTTATTATAGGTACATACAGTGTGCGCCTGCCACACCGCCCCGCACCCCCTGCCCTGGCGGCGTTTCCAAGCAGCCACTGGGGTTGCCTGTAACCCTGATCCCCCCACTCCCAGGGAGGTGCTCCAGCCAGAAGCATGCAGGGGGAGGGCTTCCCTACCCCTTCCCCTCGGGAAGTGGCATTTACAGCTGGAATTGGGGGACAGAGAGGAAGACAGTTTTGAACTTTGACTCCCCTCCTATTAAAAGCCTTCGCGGATGCGGGGCGGGGGGAGGAGAGGGAGGTCTACGTTTTTGCAAAAATAAACTAAGTCAGGAATGAACCGCATGGCTCTGAGATGGCGGAGTACAGGGGCTAAGGGCCCCCTTCCTCCCTCTTCCCAGACAGATCAAGGCAGCATTGGAAGTGAGGTAAAGGCAGGGAGGGAGGGTGTCCCCTCCCCACCCCCTAGCACCCTGGATGGTCCAGGGGACCTCACCAGCGCCCCCGTTGTCCATCCTTAGGGCGGAGAGGAGGCCAATAAATCACCACCTCCTAGATCCCTCGCCACTCCAGCTTCTTGGGGCAGGAACTGACGACTGGGCAGGGAGCTTGGCTCAACTGGCTCCCTGCCCATCCCCACCAAGCTCAGTTATTGCATAAAAAGAATGGAGCCCCAGCACCTGGGGTGGGGTTGGCGAGCGGGAAGGGACCGAGATATGGCTATAGGGACAACAATCCCCTACCACCACCTCTTGGAGTGCAGAAGTCCCTTCTATTCCAGGCCCACCGTGGCACATCCGCAGTCAGTCTGGCCCTTGCGGATGAGAAGGTGTCTTTATGTCCACAGTGCAGAGAGGAGGGACAAGGAGTCATGTCAGACTCCAAGTGGGGGGTGGGGGAGGGTACCTGGAATCACTTCCGGCGCCCGCTGGCCCTACGCTCCCCGCCCTCACGCTTGGGGTTGCCCTCGTCTGTGGATGATGTGGTAGGTAGTGTCTGGCCCCATCGGGCGATCTCGGCGTGTTCTGCCACAGAGCTAGCCACAGCCTCCAGCCAGCCGTTCATCTCCTCCTGGCGGAAGAAGCAGGACAAGGTAGGTATTTAGAAGAGAATCACAACCACGCCGCCCTCCTTAAGCTACACCTTCCTCTGTTACCAGTATAAGGCAGACAGTAAGGATAAAAGAACAGTTATATGCACCGGACTCCTCTCTAAGCACTTCTGTGGATTTATTCACTTAAACAGAACCAACAGGATTATCTATAAAGCAGAGGTTATCCTCCCTCCCCCCAAGCAGAGATAGACAATGCAGATGAAATACTGAGTAGAAGCTCGCAGAGCCCTGACACCAGGCCCCTTGCTGATCGATCGGTCTCTACATATCAACTTACTACATTTTTACAAAAACCCTGAGATAAGATATTTTGGACCAGCAAGAAGGCCAGGTGAATGAAGGTGTGTTGGAGCCCAAAGAACAGTGAGTGCTCCATAAGAACAGTGAGTGCTCCATCACCAGGACCCTCCTAGGAAGAAGAGTGCTGACTCGGGAAGATGGTCCTCCACCTCCACACCCAAGGCACAGCACATGTGTGACAACACACATATTCATTGATATACACACACAAATAAGATGTACCGGGGCAGGGTGGTAGGGCACCCCTTTAATCCCAGCACTTAGGAGGAAGAGATAGGAGGATCTCTGTGAGTCTGAGGCCAGCCTGGTCTACATAGAGAGTTCCAGGGTAGCCAAAACTTCAGAGAGACCCTGTCTCAAAAAAATAAAATAAAATAAAATAAAATAAAAACATAATTTAGGAACTAGAAAGATGGATTCATGATTAAGAGCACTGGCTGCCCTTCCAGAGGTCCAGGCACCCATGTGGAGACTCACAAACATGTGTGAGTCTGGTTTCAGGGGCTACATCTTCTGGCCTAGGCGGAGCAATCAGACAGCCATGCAGTACACATGTATGCATGTAGGCATATACATTTTAAAAAAAAATTTTTTTAAAGGAGCCAGGTATGATAGTGCATGCCTTTAATCCCAGCACTTCGGAGGCAGGGGTAGGCAGATCTCTGAATTTGACACTAGCCTGGTCTACAGAGAGTTTCAGGACAGCCAGGACTACACAGAGAAACCCTGTCTCAAATGTAACAACAATAAGCAAAACACAAACGAACAACAACAAAAAGCAAAAACAAAACAACGAACCCAGCATTTTTCTTTGTGTGGCGTATGAGACTGCATATGTTGGGACATGTACAGAGCACACGTGTGGAGGCCAGCAAAGGACCCACATGTCTGGCTGTAGCTATCACCCCCAGCCTGACTCCCTCCAGACAGGGTCTCTCAGTGAGCCTGGAGCTGGGCTCCCCGGCAGATGCCTGTGAACCCCCTGTCTTGGTTTACCCCTATAATTAAGGGATTACAAAAGTTCACGGGCAGCCATGCCTGTCTTTTTTTTTTTTTCAATTAAAAAAATTAACATGGATGCTGGGATCCAAGTCACAGTCACGTCAGGTTTGAACAACAACCCTCTTCACCACTGAGCCATTTCTCCAGCTCCAGTAAGGAAACATTCCTTATACCTCGCGTTCACTCCCTTTAGCTCAAAACCCTGACTTGCCCCCTCCCCACGCGCCAGCACACTCAGGATGAAATCCTCCGGAATGGCCCCTAATATTGAGAAGTCCAGCTGCAGGGACCTTTCCGGGACCATTTACCTCATTTCCTGTCCTGCAAGTGGCTGTCCTAAGCCTTTGCAATTCTGTCCTCTGGGTTGTCTCTATGAGGATCACACACGTCCCTTTTTTAAGACAGAGTAGCCCAGGCTGGCCTCAAATTCACTATATAGCCCAGGATTGACCTTCTTGCTTCTACCTCCCATGAGCTAAGATTATAGAAGGTAACTATACTCAACCTTGATCACTCATTTTGTTTTGTTTTGTTTTAATTGTGCTTGTGTGGATACATGCCATGTGTGTATATATGCTCTCGGTGGGCAGAAGAGGGCGCTAGATCCCCAGGAGCTGGAGTTAAAGGGCGTTGTGACCTGCCAGACATGGATGCTGGGAACCAAACTTGGGCCCTCTGGAAAAGCAGTAAGCACTCTTACCTACTGAGCCATTTCTCTAGAACCTTGATCACTCCTTTTTAAACTTATACCCACCATCTTTCTGGCCTTCTGAGTTGCCATGACAAGATAGACCTGGTTATCACAGCTAGCAAGCACCTGCCCTGGATCCCTCCCCGTGACCCCTGACTCCTTAAGCTCCTCGGGCTACTCACTGCTTTCCTGTTACAGCCCTGGTCGCTCTGGCTTGTGCGGTTCCTTTGATTTGATTTGCCCCATTACTTTGATTCAGGAACCACCCAAGAGGCTAAGCCACTTAAGGGACAGCCTGTGGGGTAAAAGGACCAGATCTTACCTCGTCTTTAGCCTGGAGCAAGAACTCGCTGCCATCCTGGGTTCTGCAAGAGGGAGACACAGAACTTCATCAGGGAACTTGAGGGACCCAACCCCATCACCCACTGTTTTTCAAGGGAACCAGGAGTCCACATGGAGGATGAAGTGACGCTGGGACCCCTCCCTTCTTCCCCTGGGAGGGACTCACTGGAGCTTGAAGACATGCTTCTTTTTCTTGTAGTCACTCGCCACCTCGCTGGTGGCTTTGTGCAAGCTGAGCAGTGGCTCCCCACCATGTGTTCCCCCTGATGCTGGGCCTTTGGAGTCCTTGTAGAAGCCCAGCTCCCCCTTGCTGAGCACACAGTAGAGGCTCACCCATGACCTGGGGCGACGAGATGGTGATTAAGACAGAGCTACAGACTACCATCATAGAGTGCTGGGTCTTGCTACTCCGGACCTTCCTACCTCTGGCCCTTTGTCCTCGTTACTTAGCCACAGGCCAGGCTGTTCTTCTGTAAGGCAGTTCCTGTTCTGGGAGGTGTGGCCAAGGCTCCGAGAACCAAGAGTCTGCCCAGGCTAGACCTTCCTTACCCTTCTTTATCTCATCCTACATGGACTTTCCAAAAGCAAGACACAAACTTCGAGATTAGGGATACAGCCTAGCAGGAGCTAGAGCCTTTGTCTAGAATCTACCAGTGAGGAGTTGGAGGCGCATCTCAATCGTAAAGCATGAGACCAGGGGCTTGGTTCCCTGTCCTGATTCTATTACAAGCTCTTGCTTCATTCATTGGTCTTGTTTTCCCACACATTACCTCAAACATTCCTGCTTCATTCATTAGTTCTCATTTCCCCACCATTCACTAAGTTCCTTCAAGGAAGATTTACTGCTCTACAGTTTGGAATAAGAAGATCTGGTCTCCCAGCCAAAGCCCCAATATTGGAAGACATCTCAGATGGGAAAATAACATACAATAGGTGTTCCTATTGGTTACCATCTTGGTCTAGGGGCAAGAAGAAACACTATGATCCCCACCAGCCAAGCCCAAACCTGCCCTGTTCATAACTTGGGTCTTGGCTCTACCTGTCCTCACACTCTGCATCTCAGTTGATCAAAAATGCATTAGACATGGACAAGATGGACTCACTCCAAAACTAAACACACACACACACACACACACACACACACACGCACGCACACACACACACACAGTGGTTAGGCCTGTGGAAAAGGCTCAGCACTTGTAGCCAAGCCTAACAACCTGAGTTTGATCCCAGGTTGACCCACATAGTGGAAGGAGAGAACTGGTTCACACCAGTTGTCCTCTGACCTTCACACACAGCTTTCACCCCAACACAAATAAATGTAATTTAGATAATTTAAGAAAAAGCGTCTCGTCTGGACAACTGAGATAACCTCCAGCAATGCACTAGGTCCTCAGTTTGGGCTCCGTTCCTTTTCAGACTCCCACTGAAATTGTAGTGGCTGGGGGCTACCAGGTGGGGGGATCCATCCCGATCGCTGATTGGTGCCATCTTGAGGCTCCAATTCACATCCCATTAGAATCATCTAGACTTTTCCTCCAGTTTGCTGCTTTGCCACCTGGAGTGGTTCCTGAGATTAAATCCCAATTTATTAACGTTAGGGGCATTTCTGTCATGCTCCCATCTCAGATCCAGACACTTCGGTATTGGACACTCAAAGCCTTGGCCACGCCTCTCCACTTTACGGATTGGAGGCTTTGAATTTGAGTCCCACCTCTCCTCCCGCCCAGCTACTCATTCATTAACTACCCAGAGCAAGCGCCCAAGCCATCCAAAGCCCCGCCCACGCGCTCACCGGTTGGACGACTTGCGGTTAGCGTCGAGCTCGCGCTTGCGCAGCAGGAAGCCCTCGTGCTGCACTGTGTGAGTGGGCGGAGGTGGCGGCGCAGGGGCGGAGCCTCCCTGGGCAGGGGCGGAGCGCGAGCGCCGGCTTCCCCCGCCCTCACCACCCTCTCGAGGCCGTGGCCGCCGGCGCGGCTTGGGCCGGTCCCGTGCCCGCGGCCGATCGGGCCGAGGTGTCCGCTCGGGCGGCTCAAGCCCGTTGGGCAGGCGACCAGGGGGAAGCTCGCGAGGCTGAGGCAGCGACGGCTGTGTGAATGAAGGGAGGGGGGAAAGGGGTACTGTGCATGATGACTAGGGGAGCATCCTGTCTCAGGGAGCCCGAGGGCTTGGGGTCCCATCCGTCTTTAGGGCCACCTATCTTGGAGAGAAACGGACCCTCAGGGCTGGAAGGACCCTATAGGTTTTGATAATGGGTCACTCGAATTTAGGCTTTGGAATTCTGGAACTTGGGAGGTTAGGAGGAGGGTCTAAGGAGGTAGAAGGTGCGTAGAGTTTCTGTACGAAGAATATTGTGTGAGTAATAAGAAAATGGGCACCCCACAAGCCTGAAGAAATATGGAGTCTAAAATAGATGGGGGGGGTTAGAGTCCACTATGTGTGCGTGTGTGGAGAGGCAGAGATAAGCCTCCTGGGTCTGTGGCTCCATCTTTCTAAGGAAGAGTATGGGGCCTCTGTTGACCAGGAAGAAGGATGGGCCTGGGCAATGGTTGCCTCTGAGATCCTGGCCACTAAGAGGGCTTCCATACACAGCCATCCCAATTGTCCAACTTACCACCCCAGCAGGGAGCCCTGGGCCTGCCTCTTTCTCCTGAAGCTGCTCCACAATATCAGCCAGGGTGGCCTTGCTGGAGAAGAAGAGACAAAAGACCCCAGTGAGATTCTGGGCCTTTTGCTATACTTCTCTGCCTTGGCTGAACAGAGGAGCCTCCAAACCAGACCTCTGTCTGCAACTCAGCAGTCTCACGCATGTGTGTGCCTTGCACACCATGGGTGTCTGCAACTCAGCAGTCTCACGCATGTGTGTGCCTTGCACACCATGGGGGTTCCTGAAACAGCTACTCTATGTACAGCCAAATCCCTCTCTCTCTCTTCTCTAATTTTTTTTTATTTGTCTGACCTTTTAAGACATTTTAATTTTAATTGTTTTTAGGGTTATCTATGTGTATGACTGTTTTGCCTGCATGTATATACGTGTACCACATGTGTGCCCTAGTGTCCTCAGAGGCCAGAGAAAGGCATTGGATTCCCCTGAAGCTAGACTTCTAAGTGGTTGTGAGTCACCCAGTGTGGGTGCTGGGAACCAAACTTAGGTCCTCTGGAGAGCAGTAAGTGCTCTTAACCACTAACCCATCTTGAGATATATCTATATCTATATCTAGATCTAGATATAGATCTAGATCTAGATCTAGATCTAGATATAGATATAGATATAGATATAGATATAGATAGTTTTTCAAGACAAGGTTTCTCTGTGTAGCCCTGTGTAGCCCTGGCCATCCTGGAACTCATTCTGTAGACCAAGCTGGCCTCAAACTCAGAGATCCACCTGCTTCTGCCTCCTGAGTGCTGAGATTAAAGGTGTGAGCCACCACCATCAGTGCCCATCTGATGTGTGTGTGTGTGTGTGTGTGTGTGTGTGTGTGTATACATGCGCACATACATGAGCGTCAGGGTCTCATGCAGCCCAGCCTGACCTCTGGCCTCCCTGAGGATAACCTTGAACTCCTGCTCCTCTTGCCTCTACCTTCCAAGTGACGGGAGCACAGGTCACCACACTAGCTTGGCTTGTTTGTTTTAGAGACAGAATCTCAAGGGTAGCCCTGGTGCTCAGGATGTATCGTTGGTGGCCTGGGACTCAGTCCTTTTTCACTGTAAATGCTGGGGCCACGCTTGCATCACCAGACCCTGCTGCTCTTTGAGCTTTAAGCAGAGCAAAGGGCAAGCTGGTGGTTTCAGGCGTTTAAACATCCTATTGTCGTTCTCCACACATCCCCCTGAGCTCCCAAGTCCCCCGGGCTTCCCCTGCCAGCCCTAAATGTTTTGCATCTTCACTGTCTGGTGATAAGACTGTTTCCCTCACTGTTCCCGGTTCTCTGGCCTATGCCTCTGCTTTCCCCTTCTCTAACATCCTGGTCAGAGGTCCTTACCCTTTGACCAGCTCTCCTCTGGTGGGAGTCTCCTGTTCGCTAGATTCCTGTCGTTCTATCCGTCGTTCCCGCCGCTCCCGCCGCCTCTCCATCTGCTCATAGCGACCCAGAGTAAGGCTGTGCGACCCCTCGTGGTCCGCGGACTCCTGGCGCTCAGGCCGTCGCCTCCGCGCTGCCTCCTCTGGTTGATCTGTGGACTCCTGGCGTTCTGATCTTCGTCTCCGTGGCAGCTCCTCCGCACGATCCGCTAACTCCTGGCGCTCCGACCGGGGCCGGACCTGCTCCGTCACCACCGGAGTTCCAGGGGTGTCCGTCGTGTCCAACGCTCCGGCAGTAGGGGCCGCGGGTTCTACCTTCCCCGAGGTCTCCGGCAGCCGGTCAATGCGCGGCTGGAGACGCTCGGGCTTGAGCTCCTGGCGCACATACCCAACCCGGGTCCGCACCTCCGCTGACAGCGTGTCCGAGGCCCTGCGGGCCAAAGGCTCCAGGCCCCTGTCATAGCCCCCTGGACGCAGCAAGGGCGCTGCCTTGGCCGCCAGCTCTGTGGGGTCCCCAAAAAACTTGCGCCCCAGCAAGGGGGTGGGTGGCTGCTTACTCTGTTCTGCCTTGAGTTTCTCGATCTGAGGGTAGAAAGGTTAGGTCAGTTGGGGTAAGGGAACCGTTCACGGAGGTATTGGGCGTTCCCCCTCTCCACTCAACTTAGTTCACCCGGAAACAGGGTTCTCAGGCACTGCTTAACCTTAGCAAATTCCTCCCTTTTGTTGGGTCTTTGTTTTGCAGAGTGTGTGATGGGGAACTACTTGGGAGATTGGGTTTCACGCAGCCCAGACTGGCTCCAAACTCGATATAACTGAGAGTGACTTTGAACTAACTTCTGATCCTTCTGCCTCCACCTCCCAAATGCTGGGAATACTGGTGTGTGCCCCCACATCTGTCACTTCTCTGGGTGCTTTCCTGACCCCCACTGGCATGGCATCTTCCTAACAGACTCCCTCAACAGGACTTGTCATCCACATTATTCTTCAAGCCTCCTTTTGGACTCCTCAAGACCAGACTTTTGTTTTGCAAAAAAGGGCTTTTGGCAGTCCAGAATCTTCCCCCCCCCCCATCTCCTCTCCCCAGATGCAACCTTTTTCTTCATCAAAAATCTTGGCCCCCTCTGAGTTGTTAACTATCAATTACAGGTCTGTTCCTCTGCCTTCACTTGGAGCCGAGTAAGGATCTCTGTCAAGTTTTGCCCAAAGCTCTGGGCAGTCTAATATAGCAGGTCGGTGGGTGGGAAGCAGGATCTGGGGTCTGACCGTGGTCAAGCGCCGCAGAGAGCTGAACCTCTCCTCCCACGCCGCAGCTGCTTTTCGGAAGGCCTCGTGTCGCCGGATAAGCTGTTCCACCTCATCCACACTGCTGCCTAGCTCCCGGCTCTGCAGGAGCGGCTCCTGAGCTGTCAGCCAGGCATCAGCCACCACGGCCTCCTGAGCAAACTGGTGTACCTCCAGCACTGGGGGCAGGCATAGGAGATGAGGCACTAGGAGAGCCTCAGATCTTTTCCTAGAGTGAGGGCTATGGTTTTCTAGCCTCCCAAATCCTTGGGGCACTCCTAGTCCAGCCTTACCAGTAATGGAGACTAGGCTATTTAAAAAAACATTGAATTTATTGTGTGTGTATGAGGACAGTTATGTGGGACCCAGGTCTCTCCCCTTTCATCAAGGAGGTCCTGGGAATCAAACTGAGATCACCAAGCTTGGCAGCAAGTGACTTTACTCACTGAGCAATCTCTCTACTGTAGGAAGAGGGGCTATCTTGTTTCTTTGAAACAGGGTGTCAGGGGACAACAGGAATATGCCACACAGTATTCAGTTTTATGAGGTTCTAGATATGGAACCCAGGGCTTCAGGCATGTAAGCAAGCACTGTATCAACTGGGCCACACCCCCAGTCTCCGGGGATATTTCTAAACATACCTACACTTCCCCACAGTGATCTGTCCTCAGGGTTGGTTCTGGAGACCCAAGGGTGTTGTGTAAAGCATGCTCATGTCACTTGTGACCCTCTGCCCTTGGCCAGACATTCTGAACTGCGCCTCCTGTGACCCCACGCGCCTTATTTAGGCCCTTACTCACTCTGCTGCAGCCACTCCCAGTGACGGTCCCACTTCTCCGACACCTCCTCCTTCCGGCTTCCCAGCTTGTCCAGTTGTGCCTGGATCTGGGAATGTGTGGGCAGGTGAGCAAGGTGCCAGGGTGTGCAAAAGGTAGGAGCAGAGAAGGACCCCCTCCGTGTGTCCCCCCCACCTCGTCAGCCATGGCACTTTTGTTGAGTAACAGAGAATGCCCCAGCTCCTGGCAGGCTGTCAGCTCAGGCACACGAGCCTCCAGTTCTGTCTTCAGGCCCTGGTGGTAGTTCATAAGCACCTCCACGGATGACACGTCCCTGTAGTGAGCAGAGGACAGGGTCTAAGCTGCATGCGCCACCCTCCAGGCTGACCCTTAGACGCAGCTCCTGCTGAACACAAATCCTTTGCACTGCTGTTCTACAGAATTTCAGGACAGCAACCTTGTCTGGCCAAGCTCTGAGGGACCAGGGTCTTCATTAATTCAGTGATTCGAAGATGCCAAATTTTTTGCTTTAGCACGTCTAGGAGATCAAGTCTTCCTTCCCTCCTCTCTTCCTCCAACAGGGTCTCCTGTAGCACATGCAGGCCTGAACACACCGTGTAGCTAAAGATGACCCTGAGCCCATGATATTCCCGTTTTCACCCTCTCCAAGGGTGGAGATTACAGCTGTGTGCCTCTGCATCTAGTTTTTAAAAACTTTGAAAAAATTCTTTTTTTTTCTTTTTTTTTCTTTTCTTTTTTTTTTTTTTTACTTTTTTTGATGTAGGGTCTCATGTAGTGAACTGTCCTCAAACTCCGTATGCAGTGAAGGATGACCCTCCTTGAGCCTTCTCCCTCTAACTTCTCAGTGTTGGGATTGCAAGCATGTGCCACCAGACCCGGTTTTTATTCCACATTGGGGATGCAACCCAGGGTCTCCTGCATGCCATGCAAACTCTACCAACTGAGCTGACACAGCCTCAAATCTTTTGTTTACCATAGGCAGGGTCTTGCTAAGTTACCCCACACTTGCCCTGAACTCTTTCTCCTGCCTCAGTTTCCTAAGTGGGTTAACAGGCCTGTGCCATCAGGCCAAGTTCATGTCTGGCTTCTGCTGGACGCTGACCCAGAACTATTGTGCGAGAAACTACGTAAGCATCCAGAACAGTACGTGGCAAGGGAGCTGTCAGGCCGCTCGTGTTTCCTGGCTAGAAGGGGCTGTTGGGGGTCTGGGCAGCTACCAAAGACTGCCAGGGCAGGCAAAGTGGGTTAAGGAGCACCTGGGTTTGTCAGCTGCCCCGATCTGGCCTGCGATGCCGTCCATCCAGGAGAGCAGGTCGCGGGCCTGGCTGTGGAAGCGCAGGGCGTCGGCCGTAGAGCTGACGTGCAGACGAGCATCCTCACAGGCTGCCAGCAGCTCCTTCCAGCCTTGCAATACCTCCTGCTCACGGCTGGCGATAGCCTCGGCGTGTTCGCCGGCGTACACCGTCCGCAGCTGGGCCGCCCCCTCTTGCAGCTGCCGTACCTGAGAGACAAAGCGCCGGTCCTTCGAGGGCAAACTCCGCCCTCCTATTCATCTTACTTGACTCAACCTCCACCCTTCCCTCCTCCAGCACCTGTGGACCATACCCCTGCCTCTTCCCCCGCCCCTGTGGTCCAGGCTCTTCCCTTTACCTTCCCATACCCCTCCTTGATCCAGGTCCCTCTCTTCTTGACTCTTCCCCACCCATGTGGCCAAGGCTTCTTCTCCTTTCTTCCCTAAGGCTCGGGGAATTCTCAAAGACTCCTTACCGCACTTAGGCCTTGCTGCCAGCGTTCTGGCTTTTATCGCTACTACCAGGTTTCTTTCAACTTTTGATCTGAGAACTCTATTTCTGCTATGCTATCGCCTACTTTCTTCTACTGATCTACCTTTCTCTTCTCCCAGAGCCATCTGATATTCTCAGGAGCCCTCTTTCCACCCTGATGTCCATTTGGCATAATTTCCATTTTTTTCTGTTCCATTTACATCAGAACTATTAGCTTCCTAACTTGGTAACCCAGTTTACAAATACGGATTTTTGGTTTTTGTTTTGAGACAAGGTCTCACTGTGTATTCAAGGGTAGCCTCAAACTCATGATCTTCCTGGGATTTCAAGAAGTGTGAAGTTATGCCTGGTAGATTACATTAAAAACTTTTTTTGTTTTTTTTTACATAAGGTAACACTCTGTAGCCCCAGGCTGTCCTTGAACTCTTGACAAGCCTCCTGTCTCAGCTACCTTGCCCAGCTTGGATCATTTCTGATAGAAACAGGAGTCTCGATGCAAGTTCAAGGCCAGCCTGGTCTACACAACAAGTCTTGAAACGGCCAGAATTTCACAACGAGACTGTTAAAAAAAAAGGGGGGGGGGGGGGCTGGAGAGATGACTCAGTGGTTAAGAGCACTGGCTGCTCTTCCAGAGGTCCTGAATTCAATTCCCAGCAACCACATGGTGGCTCACACCCATCTGTAATGGAATCCGGTGCCCTCTTCAGGTGTGTCTGAAGATAGCAACAGTGTGCTCATATATAAAATAAATACTTTTTAAACTTTTAAAATGATAGCCGGGCGGTGGTGGCGCACGTCTTTAATCCCAGCACTTGGGAGGCAGAGGCAGGCGGATTTCTGAGTTCGTGGCCAGCCTGGTCTACAGAGTGAGTTCCAGGACAGCCAGGGCTACACAGAGAAACCCTGTCTCAGGAAAAAAAAAAAAAAAAAAAAAAAAAAAAAAAAAAAAAACTTCAGCATCCCCACCCCATCGCAACTGGATTTTTGGCTCTGTGCAAGCAGTCTGCTTTCTCTCTTCCCAGTTTCCTTTTGTCCCCAAGCTGCTCTCTGCTCATTGCCTCTCTGACTGCACAGCAATTGTTGCTCTGTTGTCTATCCTCCCAGCCACACTTCTCAGGCCCCCCCACTCACCACCCCACCTGGGACACGAGGAGCTGCAGGTCGTGCTCAAAGGCTCGCAGGGTCCGCTGCATGGAGCTGGCGCTGGGTCTGGGCTCAGGTGGTGCCGTCAGGCGGGGCAGCCGCCTCCGCTTCTCCTCGATCTGTCCTTGAAGCTCCCGGGCATCGCTGAAGAACTTATGCAGCTCCCGAGAGGCAGCGAGAAGCTGGGCCCGAGTGCCCATGAGCTCTAGCAGTTCAGCCCAGGCTTCGTTCAGCCCGTCCTTCCACTCAGCCATGGTGGCCGCTGCTGTGTGGCCACACTCAATCAGCTCGTCCACCATCTGGTTGACTGCCGCCAGCCGCTCCCGCCCTGCGGTTCCCGTCTCACTGGCGAACTCAGAGAATTTCTCCTGTAGCACCTGGGATCAGGACATGAGATGGGGTGAGAAAATACAACAAAGTGGGTGACAGTGCCCCAGCCCCCTCCAACCCGTTACCACGTGACAGATACAAATGATGATAATAATCATCGCTATAATAAAATAGTATCTAATAGTTCTTGGCCATTTTGTAGCAATAATATGATAAATGTTAAAAAATATGATATATAGTATTAATAAGTAACACCACACTAGGCACTGAGTGTACCATGCTTGTTTTTTGTGTGTGTATATGTGTGACAGGGTCTCAGATAGCCAAGGCTGCCTAAAAGTTACTATGGAGCCAAAGATAACTGGAACTCCTGATTCACCTGCTCTCACCTTCTCAGGTGCATGAGTACTTTACAATATATAAATATATGTGTGTCAGGCCATGAGGTGGAGTAATTAGAAAGGAGGTCCAGAGGCATATACAACTGTGGCTGTTAGTATTGTTGGTATGTGGAGGTTTGAATGAATACTTCATCTCCAGTTGGAACTGTTTGGGAAGGATTAGGAGGTGTGGCCTGGTTGGAGAAAGCGTGTCACTGGGGACAGGCTTTGAGGTTTCAAAAGACTTTGATCATTCCCAGTGTGCCTCTCTCTGCCTCTCACTTTTGGATCAATTCTCTGAATCTCTAAATTCAATTAAACATTTTCTGTCATTAGTTGCCTTGGTTCCAGTGTTTTGCCATCACAACAGAAAAGTACTAAGATACAGCATTCTAAGAATCCTCACCGACACATGTTCAAAGTCCTGGCCCAGCTCCGGTGAGCCGGCTACCACCTCCTTCTCGGCTATCCAGTGTTCCAGTTCATCCACCTGACGGCTGAGCTGGTATAGCCAGTACTGCTGTTCCAGGCTCACCCTGCGCTCCTCACCCAGCTCCTTGAGCGCCACATAGAGGCGATCCACTTGGGACTGTCGTCGGCTGATCTGCTCACTGACGTGGAGATAGGGGAAAAGAGAGAGCCCTCTGAGATTTCTGGGAGCACCTATAACCTCCCCATCCTAGGGCATGACTGTTTCCTCCTGAATCTTTGCCAGCGTCCTATTTCTTAAGATGCCTCCTGGTGGGGCTGTTTTCTGTAAGTCTCACACAGAACCAGCTGGGAGCTCACTGTTATAGCAATAATGTGAGTGATACTAAAATAATATAGTAACACAGTATCAGTAACTAACATTGTGCTAGGAACTGAATCCACCACCAGTGTGTATGCTTGTGTGTTTGTGTATATACATATACATATACATATACATATCTCATCTAGCCCAGGTTGGCCTCAAATTCTCTGTGTAGCCAAGGATGACTGGAACTTGTGGTCCCTCAGGACTGCTTCCACGACTGGATACACTCACCTCCACCCAGCTGTACCCAGCATCTCTTTATGGCTTTGTTAATTCGCCCTTTGGCCCCTTGCTGCTGCCCAGTGATTGTGGGCAGGGTTTCTAACTCATGGTCCGACTAAGAGGTCCGCCTTCAGCTTTAACCTCTAGGCTTCTGGACTTGGGTCTTGATCCGTAGTCCCTTCCCATCCCTGGGCCAAGCCCCCTAGATTTGGTGATGTTACATGATCCAGATTTACCAGGAAGGCTCAGCCCCTCCCACAGTCGGCACTTCAGGTTTTTCAGTCCTCCCAAACACCTGTCTCTGTCCCTCTCTGTGTGTCACTATCTCTCACACAAAGATCTTGCTATGTGACCTTTTCTGGCCTGAAACTCTCTTTATTCATCACGCTGGCCTTAAATTTGAGACTCCTGCTTTAGTCTTCTGAGTGCTGGGAATAAATGAATGTTCTGTCAAGCCTAGCTCTGGAACTCTTAACTCAAGGCAAGTCATAGATGGAACCCCCTTCCGAAATGGCCCCGTCCCTGCCCTGTTTTGGCCCCGCCCCGCCCGCCCACCTGTCTGGGTGTCCCATTTCCAGTAGCGCCCGGCACTGGCGCGACAGCTGGGCGATGCTTTCCTCATAGTTCTCCACGCCCTGTTCCAGTTGCAGATGCTTCTTGAGCAGTTGCAAGGTGCTCTGTTCATCCTGGAGCACAAGGCACCGGCGATGAGTTCGCAGGGGTCCGGGGCCCTGGCTCCCGCGTCCCCAAACCCTCGACCCCTGTTCCGGGCGCACCTTGCCCTTGTCCTCACTCATCATGAGCAGCTCCTGCTCGCCCAGCCACGCCTCCACCTCAGCCACGTCAAAGTAGTACTGTTCCACCTGGAAGGCGGCGTCCAGCGTCTGCTGCCGCCGTTCGGCCGCTTCCCGCAGTCCGGTCCAGGCGCTCTGCAGCTGCTCCTGGCCGCGGCGCACCGCCTCGGCCTCAGGGCTGCGCAGTGAGGCCAGCACGCCCGCGCGCTCCAGCACCTCCTCCAAGCGCGGCCCGTGAGCCTGGATCTCCCGCCGCAGGCCCTGCGGATGAGACGTCGGGTGGAGAGGAGATCAGAGACTCCACCCCAATCCCCTCGGCCGCTGGCTGGGCCACTGAGCTAGAAAGGACACCCTCACATCCCCTTCCACTGGCCGTGTACCAACTCACTTATATCCCCATGCTGGAGGTGGGAAGCGTGCCCTGACGAACGAAGTGCAATCAGTGAGAAAACTAGAGGCTGGCTCCAAAGAGCATGCTGTCAAGTTTGAATATGTTGGACAGGGCCCTTTGGGAGGGCTGCTGGGAGATGCTATCTTCCTGGACTTAAAGCAGCGGTGCCTACCCTACACAAGTCTGATCTGGGTACTGGAAAATGCGGCAGGGAGGGGGAGCAGCTCAGGAGGCACCACACTCTAGCGGAGGATCTATTGACAGCTTATGGTGGGAAAAGGGCAGTCATCTTTCTTCAGGGTTGTAGCCCCATACCCATGCACATTAGAACACAGTACAATAAAAATTAAAAATTGCCAGCATGGTGTGTCATACCACTAATCCCAGCCTTTGGGTGGCAGAGGCAGGTGCATCTCTAAGAGTTCTAGGTCAGCCTGGACCACACTGTGAGACCCTATCTCAAAAACAAATAATAATAATAGTTTCTAAAAACATTAAGGAAGGGAATTGTGGATGAGCGTAGGGAAGTTGGAGGAGGGGGATAGGGACGTGGATATGATCATAATACATCGTATACATATATGAAAATCTCAATGAAGAATTAAGATACATATAATATACATTTAAACTGAAAAGGGGATTAGGTGGGGTTGTGAATCCCAGTGGTGCAGGCCTGCAATCCCAAATTCTCAGGAGGTTGAGGCAAGAAGGTTGCAAGGTCAAAGCCTTCCTGAACTACCGAGTAAGTTCAAGGCCACACTGGCTGTCCTGGAACTTGCTTTGTAGACCAGGCTGGTCTCCAACTCAGAGATCCACCTGTCTCTGCCTCCTGAGTGCTGGGATTAAAGGCGTGCGCCACCAACACTCACCATCCGGCTGTTTGGAGCTTTTACTAAAGGGTTTGTCCCCTGGGGGTTAGAAGCACTGCTGTGGAGAAGCTAACTGTTAGTGTACAGAAACTGAGTTAGACTCCCAGAGATTTTTCAAAGGGTTCAGATTCCACTCTCCTACCTTGAAAGGATTGGGGATTTGCTTGCTATTTCTCTCCATTCTCCCTATAACCATCTTTTATTACCTCTAGAACTGGAAAATAAACCTGGGACATTTGGAAGGCTAAGAAAGCACTTTACCACTGAGCTACACTCCTGGCTCCTCACTGGGGATTCTAGGCAGGGGCTTGACCATTGAGTCACACCCCCAACTGTTCACTGGAGGATTCTAGGTCTTTACCTACTGAACCATCATCTGACTGGCCTCCTTCAGTGGAATTTTTGAGAGGGAGAAGTCCTCTTTGGTTTTGGTAGCAATATATAAACCTGAATCTGTTGGACGCTTCTCATCACCAACTAAAGAGAAGAGAGTGGCCTAAGAACAAAGTTAACTCAGAAACAATGACAAAAATGAATTGGAGACTTCTCTAGATGCACGTGGATCTACCTGCTATCAGCATGCTTGTTGAGTACAAGAGACAGCTCTCTCTCTCTCTCTCTCTCTCTCTCTCTCTCTCTCTCTCTCACACACACACACACACACACATCTACTTAGCTAATTATTTACCTGGCTTCTGTTCTACCATTCACATCCACATGGGTCCCACCTCATTCCTTTACCTGACTCAGCTCACCTGGTTCTTTTTGATGTGCTGCTGGACAGCCTGCAAGCCAGTACCTCGCTCTGTCTGCATGGCCAGCGGCAGCCGCTCTTGAACCCACACCTGGAGAGAACACAGGGGCGGATCAGGGAGAGAGGGCACCCAAGGACTGCTGCCTCCCAGCTAGCCTTTGACCGCTTTGCATGCACCAGTGCCCTTTCTCACCTAAGCAGCCTCTTGTGTGACATACTACTCTCCTGCTTTCTGCTCTTGGGGGTAAACTCCTGCTTAGCTTTGGCCTCCAACACAGTGATCCTGCTTCCTGGAGTTTCTTTCCCATTGTCCTCACCCCATCCTTCCTCAGTCTAGACAGCCTTGCTGACAGGAAGCCAAGCCCATCCACCCTCTGGCTTTGAACCTCTCCGAGCTGTTACAGCTCCTCAGAGCCACTATCCTGGCCTGAGCCATCCTAAGGTGTGTGTGTGTGTGTGTGTGTGTGTGTGTGTGTCTGTCTGTCTGTCTGTCTGTCTAGGGACAAGCCTGTATGTAAAGCAGCAGACAACAGTTGCCTTTGGATATCTGCTGGTCCTAGCATCCTCCAGTCTGGTTTGGCCAAGAATGAGTAGAGAGTAGACAAATGAGTTAGTGGGTACATGGCTGAGCAATGAGTCTGGATAAGATGACTGAAAACGAGTGAAGTCAGGGGTCAAGACCAATGCATGAAAATGAATCCGTGGCCAGGGATGCTGGGCACACTTGCAACCCCAGCATTGGGGAGGCGGAGCTAGGAGGATCAAGAAAAGAGCAAAGCTATCTTCAGCTACAGAACCAGTTTCAAGCCGGCCTGGATCACATGAGACTGTCCCAAACAGCCAAAAGGTAAACAAACAAACAAACAAACAAGACAAAAAAACAAAACCAGGAAAAGAAAGGAAGAAAAATAATTTCCTGAGCAAACGGAAGAGTAACTAGAGTAAAGGAATGTGCAGGAGCGAAGGACCGAAGAATCCATCTGACTCTCGCCCTGGAGCAACCCGGACCACAATCATCCTCTGCGCCTTAAGTCCCGCCCCATCCTCGAGGCCCAGGCCCAGGCCCCTATGCCCCGCCTCACCAATTCGTCGTCCAGGTCGTGCGCCACCTGATGCAGCTCCTTGGATGCCAGCAGCAAGCGGCGACGCTCCTGCAAAGGCTCCAGCAGACGCACCAGGCGCTCGCCCACTGCGCTCTGCCGCTCGCCCACCAGCTCCTTGCTTGCCTGCTCCAGTGGAAGCGCCGCCGTCTGTGCCTGCAGCTCGCCCACCTCTCGGCACCACTCTTCCACCTGAGACTCCATGGACTGTGGGGACAGGGGCATGGTCAGTGGTCCCGCCCTCCCTCCAGGCTCCTTATGGTGACCAGGCACTCATGTGAGCAGATCTCTTCACTCTGTCCTGTTCCGTGCACCTCAGAAGTACCACATTCTCCGTGCATGAATACACAGAGCTTCTTATCAACCCCTACCCCCTAACTTTTGCCTTGGGGTGGTGGGTGGAGTCCTCTGCCAGGTATGTCCTCCCTTGTCAATCAGATTTCAGCTCAAATGTTACCTTCTCTAAGGACCACCCCTCCCACAACGAAATTGAGCTATCCATTCATGAATTTTCTTCAAGGTGGAAAGAATCCCGATTTTAGGTAGGAGGGAATTGAGGCCGGGAAAAGTAATGAATCAACCTTGACTAATGAATCAATCTTGTCAGATATAAAACTAAACACAAAGCTACAGCAAAGTGTAGCCCTTTGAGATGGGGCTTGCTTGGCATGCAGGGCACCCTGCCTTCCATTCCCAGGCATTCAGAAGATGGAACAGGAGAATCAGGAGTTCAAGGTCAGCCTGGGCTACAAGAAGACCTGTCTTAAAAACAAACAAACAAAACAAAACAAACAAAAAGGCTAACTACACTGGAGAGTTAATATATCTTATAAATGTCATTTGAAGTTACGAAAGATCAATAAATGGCACAGACCAAACAGGATCAATTTACCTGGATCCTTTCCTTGCTCCTTATGTTGAAATCGGTTACAGATGGTTAAAGGCTTAAATGGAATGTGTAAACCTGTAAATTAGATGAAAAACTGCCCAAATGTTTTGAGAGTCTTGTGGGGGGGGGGGGCTTTCTAAGAATAAAAGTCAACAGGGCAAATACTTCTAAATCTGGCCACATTAAGACATGTCTGCACTGACCATAATGTCACAAAGCACCAGAAGGCAAATGACTAATGAAAGAGACATTTCAAAGTCATTTGAGCAGGAAGCCATTATTTTCTTAAAAAAATTTTTTTTTAAAACATTTGTTTGTGTGTGTGAAGGCATGCATGTATGTGCCATGGCACACATGGGACTGTCAGAGGACAACTTGAGAGAGCTGATTCCCTCCTACTGTGTGGCCTAAGGATCAAACTCAGGTCATCAGGCTTGGTGGCAGGTGCCCTTATCCACTGAGACATCTCTCTTCTTAAAAAGATTTTATTTACATTTTATTTATTTGTATGTGTGCTTCTCTGTGTGTAGCACGTGTGTACAGGTAACTGTGGAGGTCAGAAGAGGGTGTTGGATCCCCTGGAGTTACAGGTAGCTGTGAGTTGCCTGACATGGGTACTGAAACCAAAATTTCATCCTCTGGAAAAGCAGTCTTTTTAAAATTACTTTATGTGTGAGGGTCTTGTCTGTATATTGTGTGTGTGTGTGTGTGTGTATAAGAGAGAGAGAAACTGAGAGAGAGAGAGAGAGAGAGAGAGAGAGAGAGAGGAAACCCTTGTAGGAGAGAACAAAGCATTGGATCCCCTACAACTGGAGTTATAGATAGTGTGGTTTGAATGAGAATGGCCCCTTAGGTTCATCTATTTGAATACTCCATCCTCAGTTGGTAGAACTGTTTGGGAAGGATTAGAAGGTGTGGCCTTGTTGGAGGAGGCGTGGCCTTGTTGGAGGAGGTGTGTCACTAGGGGGTGGGCTTTGAGATTTCAAAAGCCCACATTAGACCCAGTAAGCTCTTTTCCCTGCCGGCTGCTTGTGGATCAGCCGTAAACTCTCAGCTACTGCTCCAGTACCATACCTGCTTGTCTGCCTCCCCCATTACAGTCATGGACCCTACTACCCTGTGAGCCAGGAGCCCCTGCTCCAGTAAATGCTTTCTTTTTATAAGTTGCCTTGGTCATAGTGTCTTATCACAGAAATACAAATGTAACTTAGACAGACAGTGTGAACTACCACATGTGTCCTGTGAACTGAGTCTAGGTCCTCTGCAAGCGCAGCTGAGCCACCTTTCTAGCCTCCTCCCTCCTTCCATCCCTCCCTCTCTCCCTGCTCTTGAAGACAGATTTTCAAGTAGCTGAAGCTGGCCTCAAACTTACTATATAGTCAAGATGATCTTGATCCCATGAACTTTTCCTTCACCTCTCAAATTCTGGGGCATCACTATGACAGGTTAAAACTAGTTCCTTTAAAACCCTCATAGAGGGGGCTGGAGAGATGGCTCAGAGGATGGGAGCACTGACTGTTCTTCCAGAGGTCCTGAGTTCAATTTCCAGCAACTACATGGTGGCTCACAACCATCTGTGATGGGATCCGATGCCCTCTTCTGGTGTGTCTGAAGGCAGTGACAGTGTACTCATATACTTTAAATAAATAAATAATTAAAAAAATAAAAACACTAAGAGATGGCCAGGTGTGGTGGTGCACACCTTTAATTCCAGGCAGATCTCTAGGAGTTTGAGGTTAGCCAGGTCAGCCAGGTCTACAAAGCTAGTTCCAGGACAGCCAGGGCTGCTACACACACACAAAAAAAACTTGTCTCGGAAAAAAAGAAACTTAAAAAATAGAAATTAAATACTCAGATTCCCTCTACACATCCTCAAATCTGCTGCCACTCCCTTCTCCCTTCTCTTTGTAACAGTATGCACCCGTGACTAGGTGACTCTGAAGCACAGTAGACACCCGTGAACAGGTAACTGTAACATCTTGCTTCTCTTTGCACAGGGTCTTTCTCTGTAGCCCTGACTGGCCAGGAGCTCATGAATGACCCTCCTCCTTCAGGAATCTCTCAGCTGGGATCCCAGCTGCACACCCTGATGTGACCAACTGCCCTCACTCCTGTGGTTTTCACATTACTGCCCCGCTTCTAGAATGTGAGTCTCCTGGGCACCGCCAGGCCTGCTTTCCTGCTCTCTACGAGGTGTCTGGAACAGAACTGGCATGCAGAAGGTCTTTCTTGGGATGTGTGCAGTGCACGAAAGCATAGCATCCACAGGAGTAGAAAGGTGGCTCAGCGGTTAAGAACACTGGCTGCTCTTCCAGAAGAGCTGGATTCCACCCCAACATCCACACTGAGGCTCACAGCCATCTGTAACTCCAGGTCACAGGGATTCAACATCTTCTTTGGCCTCCTCAAGGGCAATGCATGCTTGCAATGATATGTGAACACATGTACTTTTTTTTTTAAATCTAAAAACAAATAATGTAACCATGGGGGAAAAAAACCTGTCCGGAACAGAAATGGACAGCAGATGAAAATGGGCAGCAGAAAAAAAATGCCTAGTGCCATTGATGGGCAGGAAAGATGTAAATGAATAGATGACATCCTTTTTTAGCCAAGTATAAATGCTGAATTATATGTCCTGTTGGCAAGGACAGAGACACTCAGCCACAACCAGGGGTGGTGGAAACGGGCAGGTCCTATTATAAGCCAATTTGGCAGCTTCTCCAAAGCAAACAGTAAACAGATCTCAAGAGATATGGCACCTATACTCAAAGAAGCTTGCTCTCAGGTTTCCTCTAGCAAAGTTTACAAGGGGAGGAAAATTAGAAACACCCTCAGGGTCCATTAAGAATGGATGGTGGGGGCTGGATAGCTCAGTGGTTAAGTGTGCGTTCTGATTTTTCCAGAGAACCAAGTTTGGTTCCCTAGTCCCATGATAGGCAAATGACAAGCACCTGTAACTCCAGCCTTAAGGGAACGGGGCACCCCTAGCCTCCATGGGCACCTGAACTCACTGTGCATACCTACCACCATAATTAAAAATATGAAAAGTAGAGATGGTTCAGCGTGTAAGGTGTTTTGCAAAAAAAAAAAAAAAAAAAAAAAAAAAAAAAAAAAAAAAAAAAAAAAGGACCTGAGTTTGAACCCCCAGAACCCATGTAAAGCTCGGCACAGTAGTGCATACTTGCAAATCCAGTGCTCCTAAAGAGGGAGGGGACGTGGAGATCAGAGGATCCTGGGGAGCTTGTGGACCAGCAAGCCTGGTGTACAGAGCAGTAAAGAGCATAGATCTGTCTGAAACAAGGTGGAGGGCAAAGACCCACACCCGAGGCGGGCCCCTGAAATCCACATGCTTGCTGTGGCACACATAACCTATGCTTACACACAGGAACACACACACACAGAAAAATACCCAGGAACACATACACAGGGATACAAACACAGAAACACATACACAGAAACACACACGGGGACACACACAGAGGAACACACACAGGAACACAGACACACAGAGGAACATAGAACACACAGAGAAACACACACAGGGACACACACAGAAACACACACAGGAACACACACACAGGGACACATGCACACAGAGGTAAGGTGGCACACATCTGCCACTCCAGCTTTGAGGGGTGGAGGCAGGGGGATCAGTAGTTCATCCTCATCTCCATAGCAAGTTTGAGGTCAGCCTAGGCTACATGAGACTCTGTCTTAAAACTAATAAAAATACCAGAAAGAAATAGTTAAGGAAACCGTCCAGAGCGCAGAATAACAGTCAGGAGTGACTGAACAGAGGAAAAAGCAAGTTCGAGCCCTCCATATGATATGTATTTGTAGTGAATTGCACATGGATAAAAATCCCCTGGAGTAAACGAGAAATTCACAACAGATGTCACCCACTGGAGGGATGCAAACACACAGAATGGAGAACCAGGCTGGGGGAGATTTGCACATACGATTTTTTCATATGTTTTTTTGATGTCTGAACCATGAAATTTTATTTATTCAAAAATTTAAATTAAGCATGAAAACCAAATAAAATAAAGACACTAAGGAAAACATGTGCCCATAGGAACACATTCAGAGACTCATAGAGAACAGTCTAGAAGGATAGATACATACTAACAGATCATTGAGATTCCTTTGGGAGCTCGGGGCTGGGCGTGGGTGGGAGGGGGAAACTTTACGTTTTTACTGACCATTTCTAGGTTAATGAGATATTTCACCAAAAATGTGCTTACAGAGTGCTTGTCTGATTCCAAACAGATGAAAGAGAAGAAAACAGAGCAATAATAAAATTAAGAGGTAACAGATTAAAGCAAAGAGCTGCAACACAAGACTCTCAGCTGCAGAGCTAATGTCTTTCTTTCCCTTCTCCTCCCCACTTTTCTGTCTTTTTTGTTGTTATTGTTCTAGAGTCACACATATTTATGGTGCTATTCCTTTAAGCTTCCTTTTTAAATGGAAACTTGTTCATTATTTTATTTATTCACTTCTTGTCCCCCTCCCTGCCTGTCCCTTCTCATCTCCCTCCCTGCCCCTTCCCAGTCACCCCCTTGTCTTTTGTCTTTTAAAATGTAGTTCTTAAGGATGTATGTATTTACAGGCAGTTGGTACATGCCCTTAATCCTAGCACTCAGGAGGCAGAGGCAGGTGGATCTCTGTGAGTTCAAGACCAGTCAGAGCTACATACTAAGATCTTGCCTCAAAAAAATTATTTTAATTGCATTAATCAATCAATCAATCAATTGATTTACTTCTACTAGAGCCCTTCACTGCTAATTTTTTTGTTTTTTTTTTTTTGTTTTGTTTTGTTTTGTTTTTTTTTGAGACAGGGTTTCTCTGTGTAGTCCTGGCTGTCCTGGAACTCACTCTGTAGACCAGGCTACCTTCAAACTCAGAAATCCGCCTGCCTCTGCCTCCCAAGTGCTGGGATTAAAGGCGTGCGCCACTACCGCCCGGCACTGGTAATTTTTAAAAATAATTTATTTAATTTTTTTTATGTACATTGATGTGAGGGTGTCAGATCCATTGGAACAGTTGTGAACTGCCATGTTGGTTCTGAGATTTGAACCTGGGTCCTTTGAAAGAGCATCAGTGCTCTTTACCTCTGAGCCATCTCTCCAGCCCCCACTGATAAATTCTTAGCAAGAAGCATTTACCCACCGAGCTGCTGCACCACCCTCTTCCTACTTTCAGACATGGTCTTGGTAAGCAAATCTGCCCGCCGCCTTGAGCTTGTTATACATAGCCCGAGCTAGGCCTGGGCTTCTGATTCTCCTGCTGAGCTCAGCCTCCAAAGTAACTAGGATCTCACCTATCTGACTCCAGGTATGGCAAGTTCAGAAACATCTTCTGTCCCCCTCTCTCCCTCTGTCCCTCCCTCTCTGCACTCTCTTCCTCACACCTCGCACTCAGGGTACGTCAATGTAACCCATTCTGAAGCTCACAATGCTTCCACATTCCAGGTACTAGGATTCCAGAAACCTGCCACCAAGCCTGGCTGGGAGACTGCAGCAGGTAGTCTGAAGGCTGGGCAGGAGGCTCAGTGGGTAAAGACACTTGCTATGTAATGGTAAGGACCCAGGTTCGAATCCCCATGGTAACACATGTCTTTACCCCAGTGCTCCTCCAGCAACATGGGAAGTGGAGACAGAAGAGTCAGGAAACTCACAGGGCAGCCAGCCTGCTGCTCACAGAGCAAAATAGAGACACCACCCAGACATGCTCAGGCAAGACGGACTACCTAAGGTCATCGTCTGACCTCCACATGCTCCCCTCAGCACACATGCATCCACACCATGTTGACACAAACAAGCATGTGTTACACAAAACCACACATCCCTGTATGTATGTATGTATGTATGTATCTATCTATCTATCTATCTATCTATGTCTATATCACACACACACACACAAACACACACACACATATAATATGATAGAGAGAGACTAAGGAAGACACACCGTTTCAGCCTCAGATCCCTCCTCTGCCACACATGCACCCAGAAATTCACACGTGCACACATACACCAAACATAAAGGCAGCCTGAAACGACATGGGTAAGCTCCAGCTCCAGTTGCCTGCTGTAAGAGCCCTCCAACATCCTCCCAGCCAGTGACCCCATGGCCACCTGAGACCTTACACAGCCCAAGCTGGTCGCAAACTCATTATGTAACTAAAGATGACCTTGAACACCAGACTGACACTCTCGGTGTCTGTCTCTCTGTCTCAGTTTCATACACATTAGTGTTTTGCCTACATTTATGTCTAATGTGAAGCTGTTGGATCCCCGGAACTAGAGTTACAGACAGTTGTGAGCTGCCATGTGAGTGCTGCTGGGAATTGAACCCCGGGTCTTCTGGATGACAATCCAGTGCTCTTAACTGCTGAGCCATCTCTCCAACCCTCTTGCATCCATCTCCAGGCATGTACTACCACACCCAGTTTATGGGTGCTGCGGTTGATCCTAAGGTTTTATGCATGTTAGGCAGGCCCTCCCTCCACTAACCGAGATGCATTGCAAGGACCCTGTCCTGAAAGTACAAGGTCATTAGACACACAAAAGTACGGTCACACTTTTTTTCTCATTAAAAAAAAGAAGAAAGAAAGAAAAAAGAAATGTGGGGCGCTGGAGAGATGGCTCAGCAGTTAAGAACACTGGCTACTTTTCCAGAAGTCCTGAGTTCAACTCCCTGCAACCACATGGTGGCTCACAACCATCTGTAGTGGGATCTGATGCCCTCTTCTGGTGTGTCTGAGGACAGCTACAGTGTACTCATAAAATAAGTAAATAAGTCCTTTTAAAACTTTGCAAGTTCAGCTGGACATGAGTTACGGTATACACCTACAATCCCAGCATGTGGGGTGCTTAGCCTAGGCTACAGAAAAAAGGGAAAAAAAAAGGTGGACTGAGAGTAGCCCAGTGGGTAAATGGCCTGACTCTAATTCCCAGATCCTATAGTGCAAGGAAAAAACTGAGCTTTAAAGGTTTTTCTCATACCTTCACATGTGTGGCACACATCACATACATACATACATACATACATACATATACATACATACATATACATACATACATATACATACATATACATACATACATATGCATACATACATATGCATACATACATACATACATATACATACATACATATACATACATACATACATATGCATACATACATAATAGTAAATAAAATGTTTTTTAAAAAGAAAAGAAAGAAGGGTGGAAGGATAGAAATCTGCATCTTATGGTATATAAATTATATCATTTTTTCCAAAAGCCATTAAAGTTTAAAAAAAAAAAAAAAAAAAAAAAAAAAAAAAAAAAAAAAGAGGGCTGGAGGCATGGCTTAGCAGTCAAGAGGACTCACTGCTTTTGCAGAGGACGAAGCACTCACATCAGGTAGCTCAAAGGCAACTGGAGGAGGAAGAGAGAAGGAAGGGGAGGAGGAAGAGAGGAGAAGGAAGGAGAGGAGGAAGAAGAGGAAGAATAGGATGGAGTAGTGTGGACTCACGCCTTTAATTCCAACTCTCTGGAGGCAGAGGGCTGTGGGTCTCTGTGTGTTCAAGGCCAATTTGATCTGCACATTGAGTTCCAGGCCATCTGGAGCTACATAGTAAGTCACTGTATCAAGGAAGTAAGAAAGGTGCTGGAGAGCTGTCTTCCAGAGGACCCAGGTTCAAATCCCAGCACCCACACGGCAGCTCACAACTGTCTGTAACTCCAGTTGCAGGGGATTAGACATCTTCACACAGACATACATGAAGGCAATGGACCAATGCAAAATGTAAATAGAGAAATCATTTTTTAAAAGGACAGAAAACAGAAGCGACAGAAGGAAGGAGGGACAGGGTTGTCTCAGACACCACAGCTTGGGCATCAAGCCCTCACCCTCCTTGGCTCCTTCCTACTTGGATTCACCGTGCTCCCTTCCCAGCTCCCACCTTCAGAAATGGAAGTCCAGAGTAAAACCTGCAAGAGGCAGAATTTGAACTCAGCACCACAGGACCAAAGGCTCAGATGCTCATCAAGTTTTTTCATATTTGGATAACAGTGACCCAGGCCCTTGGTCACGCTGTGGTAGAGTGCAGATTGGAACCCTGGAGTATCTAAAGCAGGAACCAGGACTCTTGCCTTCAGCTATGCTGTGTTAGCGGCAGAAGCAGAGCGGGTGAGGGGGGGGGTGAGGGGGGGTCTCCCTGGGTGGAGAGCCCTGCACAGGAAGTGAGCTTGGGGAGGGGTCCTTAGGGACGTGGCTAAGCAGCATTGCATGTCCCCTGCTCATCCAACAACAGTGGCAGGACAGCGGGAGCCTACATAGCCGAGCCAGACCAGCTGGCTAGGTCCCTGAAGGCTAGCACTCTACCATCTGGTCTCTCAACCAGAAAGGCAAGAGGCTCTGAAAAAGGACTCTGGGTCACGTGGCCTGGTCCTGGGCGGAGACATGCCTGCTGCTGCAGTAGCTGAGCAGGGGACACAAAGGCTACTGTGAGGTCAAAAGAGGGCGACGGGTGGAGTTGTTTTGTTTGTTTTGTTCTGGGGACAAGGTTTCATGTAGCTCAGGCTGGTCTGAGAGTCACTAAGTAACTCAGGCTAGCCTCCGGCTCCTAGCACTCCTCTTTTCTCAGCCTCCCAAGTGTGAAGATTCCAGGTGTGAGCCACCATGCCTGGCAGAGATGGAAAATTCAAATAGAACAAAGTGGGGGTGGGGTGGGGAGGTGCGGCACAACAGAGAGAGGAAAGGGAGAGGTTCCCTAGTATGCATGCCAATCTGGACGGTGGCTCTGGCCCTCCCTGTCAGACACCCTGTGCTCAGCTGCCAGGCAGGCCCCAGGGAACAGCAGGACCTCGGGAGGTTCCTCCCCGCCTCTCGTGAGCCCCAGCTAGGCTCCATCTGGAGGCCAGAGCCCACTCCTGTCTTGAGCGCCCCCTGCTGGAGAAGGAGCCCAGGAGTCCTGTTCTGGTTCTTTCCCTTCATTTGTATTTTATCCTGTTTTCAGAATTTACTTGGCAAAATGGGACTCCTGCTCCTATCCCATAGTCCCACCCAGGGGAGGGAGAGACAGCTCCGACGAAGCTAGCTTGCTTGCTTGCTTGCTTGCTTCCTTCCTTCCTTCCTTCCTTCCTTCCTTCCTTCCTTTCTTCCTTCCTTCCTTCTTTCCTCTTGGACAGGATCTTACTGTATATCCAAGCTGTCTTGGAACTTGCTCTGTAGACCAGGCCAGCCTTGAACTCACTGCCGCTTTCTCCTGAGTGCTGGGATTACAGGTGTGTGACATCCCCCGCCCCCTGCAAGTCATATTACAACAGGCATGGCCAACAAAGACACGAGGCACAAGCTTGCTAGTTAAGAGGAAGACCCACAAATGCAGAGCCAGGCCTACCACTGCAGAATCTAAGTGTGCCGATGCTGGTGTTGGCTGGAATTCAGGAAACAGCTCTGCTTCTGGGAGGGAGCATTGTCACCAGAAGCACTCTGGTACTGAGAGAGCCTGGAGTGTCTAGGTTTAGTGCCGTATGCCATCCCCAAATACATTTATAAAAGGTCACATGAGAAGTAGATGCCCCAAATGGAATCTGAGCAGAAACATAGGAAATAATTGTCACCAAATAATGTAATTACAGCTAGAGAGGCAACTAACCCAGGGCGGTTTTTCTCTTGCTTTTTGTTTTTGTCTTTGAAACTGGGTATCATATAGCTTAGGCTAGTCTTAAAACTTATAGGTGTTCTCCTGCCTCAGCCTCGCAAGTGCTAGGATGCGTGTCATTACTGCTGTCTCTTTTGTAGATGTTTATGTTGTACTGAGATGGCTTCACAGAGCAGAGGCTGGCCTCCACCTCACTCTGTAGCCAAGGACGACCATGCACTCCTCTGCACCTCCGAAGTGAGGCGTTCACAGGGATGTGTCACCTCCACACCTGGACATGCTTTGATTTGTTTGTTTGTTTGATTTTACAATGTTGAGGATAAAACTCAAGACATCACATATGCTGTGTCCCAGCTCCAAAATAACTTTTTTTTTTTTTTTAATTTCAAAATGTTTTAGAGTCAGACATGGTCACACACACTTTTAATCCCAGCACTAGAGAGACAGAGACAAGTGGATCTCTATGAGTTTGAGGCCAGCCTGGTCTACATAGTGAATTCCAGCCCAGCAAGACTACCTGGTGAGACCCTGTCAAAAAAAAAATGCAAAATGATGGTTTAGGTTAGTGGAGATGGCTCAATCAGGGAATGGCTTGCCACACATGCACTCTCATATTTGAACCTCAGTTCAAACAACTGCTGTCTCAGAAATAAGCTGGGCATGGCAGTGTGTGCCGATAATCCTAGCAATGGGGAAGCAGAGGCAGGAGGGTCCTTGGAACTCAAGGAGCAGCCAGTCTGGTGAAATTGGTGAGCGCCAGGTAGAGTGAGCTAGAGGCCTCCATCATTCAGTGGTTAGACGCTTACACTGCACTTTCAAGGGACCTGAGTTCAATTCCCAGTGCTCTTGACCTGTCAGGTGGCTGAGCAACCTGTAACTACAGCTGGGGGGGGGGGTTCCCAACACTTCTAGCCTCCACAAACACGGTGTACACTCATACAGATGCACACATGCGCATGATTAAAATAAACAAACTTTAAAATAAAACAAAAACAAAGAATGAACAGCCTCTGACCACTGGCCTGTACACACACACACACACTCACATATGCACATGCACACGCACATGCACACACACACCATGCAAAAAATCAAAATAAGGGATTTTGTTATACTTTCAAATAATATACATGTGTGTATATATGCACATACACATACATACATGTGTAAACATACATATTTCATATATACACATGTGTACTTCAGTCACAATCTCAATCCATTACCTTCTTTTGTTCCAACCTCCTACTGACCTATCGATCAATAGGTCAACATAACATAGTGAGTAACTTCAAGCCAGGCTGGCTTGAAACCCACTATGTAGCTTTGATATTCTGATCTTCCCTCCTCCACCTCCCAAACCCCAGCTTCCAGGTGGGGGCCACCAAGAGAACTCCCAAACATTTTAACTCTCAGCTATGAAGGCTCAGTTAGTCTGCGAATACCTTATGGGTTTCATCTTTTTGTCTTCACAGTGGAAAGGAGACAGTACCATCAGTATGTCTATTTTAGCAAAGGAGAAACTGAGGCAAAGAAAGACGAATACTATACCTCAGCTACCCTGCCACTGAGGCTCAGAGTTAGAAGGTTGCAGGCAGCCTGGCTCCAGGCTCTGCCCCTTGACAGTGACCAGCACCAGGGTCCTTCCGGTCCTGGAAGAAGACAAACCGCTCCTCGGGCACAGCTGCTTCTCCAATATGACTCAGCAAGAAAGTAGACAATATGACTCAGCAAGAAAGTAGAAGGGCTACGATTCAAACCCAGGCACTCAATAATTTCTACCCACACTTGGGAGGGTGAGACAAGAGGATTGCCTGGGGTTCGAGTCCTGCCTGGCTGTATGGTATGACACTGCTTCAAACAAACAAACAAACAAACAAACAAAACAAAATCCAAATCAACAACTAAACATGGCCCTGAAAGGCTATGTAGCCAGGGATTCCATCTGGGCCATGGGCTTTCCCATGGGCACCTACTGAAGGATCCGGGGTCACAGTGTGTGGTGCACAGTATTCATTAACAGTTTGTGTGCCTGGGGTGCCCTGAGACCCTTTCGAGGCCTGATCCTTTTTATAAAGGGTAGTAAGGCATGGGCCAAGGCTGAGGCTCCACTGGTAGAATGTGGGTCTGATTTCCAACACTGTGAGCAAAGTGTGGTGGCTCATGCCCATAATACCAGTGCACAGGCGGGTGACAACGAAGGCGCGGAATCAAGGTTATCTTTCAGCTACACAGCAAGTTCAAAACCGGCTTAGGCTACATGAAAACTACTCTCTCTCTCTCTCTCTCTCTCTCTCTCTCTCTCTCTCTCTCTCTCTCTCTCTCTGTGTGTGTGTGTGTGTCTGTTTCATGGTTGTGTGTGCACATGTATGGGTGCTCATCTGTCTGTGTGCACGTGGAGGTCAGAGGTCAATGTCAAGGATATCTCCCTCCATCACTGCCCTCTTCATTTGCTTGAGGCAGGGTGTCTCCGTGAATCTGGACGACTGGCCAGCACACCCCAGGGAGCCTCCTGCTGTCACCTACCAGCACTGGGATTCCCGGTGTGCACTGCTGGGCCTCGCTGTTTTGTGTGGCTCAGACATGGATTCTCACGCTTGAGCAGCAAACATTTTGCTGAGCCATTTCTTCAGCCCACTTTCTGTGTATAAAAAAGATCCATCCATCTTTTCTTTATTTAATATGTGTGAGCACATGCATGTGTGCGTAGGTGCATACATACCACGTGTGTGCGTGCACGTGTGTGTAGGTGGAAGAACAACTTTATGGGAGTCGCTTCTACCATGTGGATCCCAAGGATGGAACTCAAAGTTGTCAAGCTTGGCAGCATGTGCCTTCATTGGCTGAGGCATCTCACCAGCCCCAAGTTGTCCTTTATAAAAGAGAGTTACTAAGGATAATTTGTGATAGATTTAGTATTCATTTCAAAGAATCAATAAATATTGAAAAATTTTCACTTTTCATGGTTAATAGTGACAGGCCTAATACGCAAAGCTTTTAAATAGATCAGTATATTTACATAATTATGCTTTTCTTATTAGTCTTTTTTTATTAGTCTTTTTTTTCTGGGCTGAGATTGGACCTCAGGGGTTTGAAGGTATCAAGCAAGTACTCTACCACTGAGCCACGCCCCCAGCCCCTCACTGGGGGACTCTAGGCAGGGGCTCTACCACTGAGCCACGCCCCCAGCCCCTCACTGGGGGATTCTAGGCAGGGGCTCTACCACTGAGCCACGCCCCCAGCCCCTCACTGGGGGATTCTAGGCAGGGGCTCTACCACTGAGCCACGCCCCCAGCCCCTCACTGGGGGACTCTAGGCAGGGGCTCTACCACTGAGCCACACCCCCAGCCCCTCACTGGGGAATTCTAGGCAGGGGCTCTACCAACGAGCCACACCCCCAGCCCCTCACTGGGGGACTCTAGGCAGGGGCTCTACCAATGAGCCACACCCTCAGCCCTCACTGAGGGATTCTAGGCAGGGGCTCTACCACCGAGTCACAGAGTCTAATTTTTTTTAAGCTCTAATTTTGCTGTTGGTTTGAGACAGGGTGTCCTGTAGCCCAGCTTAGTCAGGAACTGGCTGAGGCCAAGCACGTCCCCACTTCTAGAGGACTAGGATTTCAGGCCTGTCTGTTAATACTCTGGTTTACGCAGGGCTGGACATCAAATCCAGACTAGCATTCTTCCAACTGATCTACAGTCTCAGTTTATCTATTTTACTTATTTTGTTCATTTATTTAATTTTCCACCTACCATGTTGATCACTTTACAGGAAAAACTTTCTAAGAATTCCATGCAAGGAGCAGTGAAGACTTGAAGGTTCTGGATTCGAATCCAGCCCCTACCATTTGCTCCCCAAGTAGGGAAATTCACTTTCCACAGCCTCTGTTTATGATCAGCCAATCAAATGCCATTTCCTGGCATTTAAAGACAGGAGCCATTCCACCTCTGGAGGAATACGGAGCCTTCATCCACACCCCACACCAAATGCCACAGAGACCTTCAAGGCCTGAACACTAACCAGCTGCCGAGCTAGCCGTGGGGCTTAGGCAGACACAGGGATGCTCTTTAGGGACCCTCTGTTGGGTAAGGCAGAACAGGCCACTGTGCATCTTTGGGTCAGGCACTTAGCTTTTTGTGCAGCTTTCTCATTAGTAAGATGGTGGGTAATAACAGAATCTGTTTCCTGAGATTGCTGTAGGGGTCGACAAACACTGACGCCAGGGACCGGAAAAGGAACTACTCCAGGGAAGGCACTGTTACTCTAGCCAAAGCTGTTCAACCTCTGCGCCTTTTTTTTTTTTTTCCCACACAGAAAAAAATATCAAAATTCTAAGAAATGTCTATATTGCTTATTTCTTTCTAGGTCCCCTCTGTCCTGTGCGCCCCCGACCCCTAAGGTGACGGCTGCTTCCAGTGACTCCTAGCTGGACAGCCTCAGGTCGAAACACCCCAGAGCGTTGGGTGTGAGCTGTCCTGCTCTGCCACAAAAGAGCTCACCCTCTCCAGGCCAGCCAGTCGGTCATACCTGTAGCTTCTTGAGCTGGCTGTTGACAGTGGCCAGGTCTCCACCGGGGTCTACGTCTTGCAGCTGGCTTTCCATGTGAAGCAGCCTCTTGTCCAGCTCTGCAAAGCTCTGCACTAGCTGGTCCGCTTTGCTGGCCTCGAAGAGCTGGCGTGCCTTGGCCTGTGTGGTGCTCTCCAGCTCCGCCCAGCACTGCCGGATCTCACCTAATTTCTTGCGCACCGAGGCTGCCAGCTCCGGCTTCTCCTGCATCAGTTGCTGGCCCTCCTGGACAGAGGGATGGAAGGTCGGAGATGGAAAGAGGAGGAGGAGATGGGCAATAGAAACAGAGAGAGATTCAGTGACAACAAGAGAGAGACAGAGCAGGGAGTTAGAGACAGAAATGGAACAGAGAAAAGAGACAGACAGGATGGATGGAGGAGACAAAGAGACCCAAACAAATATGGGAAGGAAATCGGGAAAGACAGACAGTCACAGAGTGATGAATTCCCAGTAGGACCATGAGAAAGAAGAGGGAGAGGAGAGAGGGTATGGGAGAAGGAGAGAAAAGGGGAGGGGAGCAAGGGAGGGAAGGGGAGGAGAGAGGCAAGGAGAGAATGAACCTCCATTAAACTCAAGGTCCAGAAGACTGGTTTTGCGACATACTGCCCTTTAAGGGTTACCGATAAGATCATTTAAGGCTAGCACGAGTGTCTCTGAATAGAAAAGTAGGGGTATCCTCGGCTACAGTTCTATGGGTTCACCCAGAATAAGGAAAGTTGATCCTTAAAAAGCAAGTACCTGTCTAGACCCTCCCAAAATGGAAGTCAACCGTCTTCATAGCCCAGTGCTACATTTATGTAATGGTAAAAATAACAGACACATGTTTCTAATCTCTGCACCTGGGAGACAGAGGCAGGAGGATTTCTGTGACTTTGTCTGAGGTTAGCCTGGTCTACATAGAGTTCTAAGCTAAACAAGATGACATAATGATACCTTGTCTCAAAAAAAAAAAAAAAAAAAAAAAAAAAAAAAAAAAAAAAAAAAAAAAAAAAAAGAATGAAAGAAGAAATAAAAATACCACCAAACTAGGTATGGTGGCTTACACCTATAATTGTACCACTTGAGAAGTAGAGGCAGGGGGATCACTGGAAGTCAGAGGCCAGCCTGATCTACATACTCTGTCTCAACAAACCAAGGTAATAAAAACAGATAAATAAAATAAAGAAAAGCCAAATGTGGTGGTGTATGCTTGTCTTCCCAGAACTTGAGAGGTGGAGGCAGGAGGACCAGCAGTTCAAGGTCATCTTCAGTTAACTAATGAGTCTAAGGCCAGCCTGGGTCTTAGACACCCTGGGCTACATAAGACCCTGTCTCAAAAAACAAAAAGTAAAATTAAAAAAAAAAAAAAATTAAGGGCTGAGATTATGGGTCAGTGGTAGAGTGCTAGCCTGGCATATCCAAGGTCCTGAATTCCACTTCCAGTAATGAAAAATAATAGTTATAATATCAAAAAGGAAGGAAGAAAGAAAGAAAGAAAGAAAGAAAGAGAGAGAGAGAAGCTGGCTCTGATGTAGCTTAGGCAGCAGAGCACCTCCCTAGCGTGAATCAAATCCTGAGTTCAGTTTGTAGCACCAAGAAAGGACCCTACAAATCCACGGGAGCCTGGTCTTACAACACATACATGGTACCTGGTGCTCTAACACACTTTGTGTGCACAAAAACCCAGAAAGGTAGCTACAGCTATTTGCTTATTTTACTCAGAGGAGTAAATGGAAGATGCACGTGGTGTTGCAAGACTGCAATCCAGTACTGGGGAGGCGGAGAGAAGATCTTGGATTTAAGGCCTGCCTAGGTTACAGGGCAAGACTTCGGCTCAAAAAGCAAGTGGAGGGGGGAGGAGAGGAAAGAGGGGGAGGAGGAAGAGGAGGGAGAGGAGAGGGAGTTGAGTGATGGTGGTGCATACCTTTAATTCCAGCACTCAAGAGGCAGAAGCAGGTGGATCTCTGTGAGTTTGAGGCCAGCCTGGTGTGCAGAGTGAGTTCTGGGGAAGTTGGGGCTACGCAGAGAAACCCTGTCTCCAAAACCAACCAAACAAACAAACAAAAAACAAAACAAAACAAACAAAAGGAAAAAGAAAAAAAAAAAAAAGAAGAAGAAACCAAGGGTCCAGGAGGCCAACACAATTCTCTAAGATATCACAGCTGTTTATAGACCCTGGAACTAGGGCTGGGGAAAAAAAAAAACCTAAATTTTACTTGAACCCAGGGCTTCCCCAGCTCATGTCTAAGGCTTCCATATTAAATGGCTTAAGTGATGTGAAAGGAAGTGTGGTAGAGTTTATAAGGTAGAAGATATGTTCATAAACAGAAGGATGAGCAACAATTGGAAGAGAGGATGACCATTGTACAGACGGGCAAACTGAGGCCCCAGGTTACAATAGCTACTTCAAGTCACATAGCTAGAAGCAGGCAGACATTGTACAGGTTTGAAGCAGTCGTGGGATGGCCAGCCCACAAGGATGACAGTGAAGGGATCAGAGGTGAGGGTGTTTTTCCCAGAGGGCAGAAGACCCTTCATCTTCCTCACCCTTTCTATCTTCTCCAGCCACTCTTTATTCTGAGCCAGCTCAGCCATGAACGCCTGGTGCCGGAGCCATCTCTTGTGCAGCTTGTGGCTGTCTTCTCGGGTGCCATCACGAGCCATCAGCATCTTCTCATGGATCCAGCCATCCAGCTGTGAGGGCAGAGTAAGAGGGCTCAGGACTGTTCCTCTCCCCATCCGGCACAGCCTAAAAACAGCCCTCAAGAACTCCCAGGTCAGGATCTTGGCCCATAAGAGTCAGATTAGAGAAGACTCTCAAGCCTTCCTGGACAAAAGAGGTATGTGGTCTTCCAATACCAAATCCCTGGGCTCTGCCAGCCTCATCTATGTACAAGAAACCAAAGTAGGTTGTCTGGACCCACCTCCTCACAGTGCAGGTTAAATCAACCTCTTAAACAAACTCTTCAAACAGATGAACCTCCTGCCCACAGCAAAACTGAGACCCTGAGATGCTGAGGTGGCTCAGCAGGTAAAGGACTTGCTGCCAAGCCTGAACACCCGAGCTCAGTCTCTGGGGATGCACATGGAGAGAACTGACTCCTGAAAGTTGCCCTCTGACCCACTCACATGCATCATGGTAAGGGCACCCAACGTTATCTACATATAAGATGAATGAGATACACATCATAAAAATAAAAGTGTTTTTAAAGAAGGATCAAACCCTCAACTCTCAATATTGAGGGGAAAGTGCATGCCTGTCATCCCAGCGTTGGGAAGGAGGACAGTGACTTTGTGGCCAGTCTGGCCATATAGTAGGAGCCTGTCGATTTAATTTTGTTTTAAAATCCTTAACCTATGTGTTGAATAAGCCTAAATCTAGCCCCAGCACCCCACTGTCAAACCAACATTCCCCCAAACCTCCATACTATTTCCGAATTTACCTTCCTGCAAATTAGGCCTCCAAGCTAGAGAAGACCCAGGCCCCTGGGCTCAGAAATTCTAATGAGACCTAAACGCAGCACCTATGACTAAGAACACAGTTACCCCAAATTCTGACCAGCCAATGCCCAAAAGGCAACAGGCTGCCTACTGATTCCTAGAACCAGTCTACCCCCAAAATACAGGACTCCCAATGTGGGTCAGACCATACCTCCTGATCCAATACCCCTCACAAGCTAAGGTCATCCAAAATGCAAACAGTAAAAATATTTTCTTTAGGCCAGACAGCAACAAACATGGGCTGTTTTCTGAGCCCCTTCCTCCACAGGAGTGAGGGCTGAGCTCAGGGACAGAGTAGCTGCTTGCTTTGCAGGAAAAAGTTCTGGAATCCTATTCTATCTCTAGCACTTGGGGAGGGGCAAGTGCCTATTAAACAAGACTTGTTCCCAAAGCCGCAATCTCCTCTCTACCAAAGCCTGAACCTGGGAGAGTTTGCTCCTCCCTGTTCCAGTCACAAGATCCGCCTCCTCCCTCCTGGAAAAAAAAAAAAAAAAAAAAAAAAAAAGCCCGAACTCCGCGGTCCCGGGAGGTAAACGCAGTCCTATTCAAGGACAAATTCCGAGCCGGCCAAACCCCACGTCCCCGGAGCATGTGCTCCTCAGGGGGCCAGGACAGCTTCTCACATACACACGCGCAAAGTCAAACGCTTAATCCCCCAACTCCCTACACAGGGATGAACACGCAACTAGAGTCCCACAGTGAAGGCAAAAGCCCTAACGGAGACGATACGCATCCTGTAGGTAAAGCCTCTTAAAAGGGATTGCCCCCTCTGGCCACTCAGTGCTAGGCTAGACTCTTTCCACAACCAAAAAAAAAAAAAAACCTCCCCAAAAGTCAGAGCCCCTCGGACTCAGATCACATATACCTCATATCCCTATGCAGAGCTCTCGGCCCCCCCAAAGTGATTCACCACCACCCTGTCATCCGAGGCTGCTACGGACCCCGCAGGAACTGAAGACTCAAAGCCCTAAAAATCTGGGAACTCCTCAAGACCAGGGCAAATTTGATCCCCTCGTAGGAAGGTTGGGACCCCCGCTTTACTCCTACAGCAAATGCAGACTAGTCTAGGCTAGCTCTCATCCCTGCCCCCCTCCCTGCGGCTCCAGCACCACGGACAGTTCCCGGGTTCGTCCCTCCCCCAGGGCCGGGGTCCAGGTCCGCCCCCGCGCCGCCCCCGCCCCTCCCTCCCGCGGGCCTGGATGGCGAGCACGCGCAGGAGCCCCCTCCCCCGCGCGTGTCCGCGGGAGCGCGCGCCGGCCCCCTCCCCCTCTCTCTTCTCCTTTTCCCCCTCCCCCGGCGCCCCCGAGACCTGCGGCGGCGGCGGCGTTGGAGGAGCGTCCCTGCGGCAAGCGGGCAGGCACTCGCCCCTCCACTGCGACAGCGGCGGCGGCGGCGGCGGCAGCGGCAATGGCACAAGCTCCGGCGGGCGCGCGCCCCCTCCCTCGCCCCCGCGCCGCGGCCACGCGCCCGCCCGCGCGCGCCCCCTGCCTGCCTCCAGGCCTGCCTCCTTTGCGGGGGGCCCTAGTCGGGGTTGGGGGGGGCGAGGAATCACCACCTTCTCTGAGCTTCCAGGCCGGGGATCTTCAACTCCATCTCAGATCTTTGCAATTGGGTCCAGAACAGCCTCACGACAAGGGTCAGGTCCTTTCCTAAGGACAGGAGGGGGTCCGAATCCCCGGCTCCTTCAACTAAGTGAAGGTGTGGACTATGTATGATAAGGGGGACTGGAAAGCCTCCTGGACCATGATTAACCCGGAGAGGCTCCGGTTTCTGACTACCACACGAGGGTAGAAGTTAGGCCAGGAGCAGTGTGGAACATCCGTGATGCTGTCCAGAATCATCGCCAAAGTGGAGGAGGGCCAACAGGGACCCATTGCTAATGGGCTCAGTTACCGGGGGTGGGGGTGGGGAGGTTTGAAGGCCTGTGTCTAGTCTGCCATGAACGTTCAGTATGCAGAGTCAAACCATCTTCAGCTGGGGAGGACAAGGACTTGGTTCCTGAACCTTCTAGAAGAAACAGGTATCCGTCTTCATAGGTCTAGAATCTAGTCCTAGGTGATACAGACTGGGGACGTTGGGGCCAGGACATCTCTGGGAATTGAGAGGTCTATGAACCATCTATGGGGTGGTAGGGGGTCCATCGAGTTCCTTTGGAATACAAGTCAGGAGGAGGGGTTTCAGCATTTCAATGCAGAATGGAGTCTGGGCCACCTCTTATCGGCTGTGATCCCCGAGGTGTGTAGGAGAAGGGACTTTATTCCTAGTTGTTAAGGGTCTAGGGATGTAACACGTAGCTCGAGCCCTTGCCTAGAGCTCAAGTCCCGAAGTCCGGTCCCTAGCACCATAACTAAGCCAAATAAAAGCGAAGAGCTAGTTCGGACCATCTGTGACTGAAGGAGTACTAGCCATGGCTCCATCCACTCCCCAACCCCCACCTCCAGCCCTCCGCCTCTCTCCTCGCTTCACTAATCTCCAGAGAAAGGTGAGATCAGCGCTCCTCCCCTAGGAACCGTAGGCGCGAACTCAGCTGTTGCCAGGGGAGCCCAGGGCCCCTCCTGCCTCCCTAGAGCCCACGTGGGCTGGCAGAGACCTGCCAGGCATGCGTTCTGGCACAGGACTCCTAGCGCCTCCTAGTGGCATACAGTGGCTAAGTGGTTCCCCCACGCACTTAGACGGGGCGTCCCAGCCCCCAACCATCAGGGATCAAGCCTCTCTCTATGGTTCCCCAGCATAACCGGAGGACCTACCTCATGACAATCTCTAAGAAAGTGCTGCAGCACAAGCTGATCCAGTAGTTTTTGCATCCACTGCTGGGCCCTCAGCTGATTTTCTTGGCTCCTAAGGAGAAGAGAAAGGCTGGAGAGAGGCTCAGGCATAGGATGAGAGTGCTGGCAGGAGCTTAAGTAGAGCAGGGGAAAGAGGAGGCCTAGGAAACATTGATAGGACGCGGCTCAAGACAAGGGAGAGAGAAGAGAGGGAACTGGAGGAGGAGGGAAAAGAGGGGTAAGAGATAGGCAAAGAAAAAGAGAGGCACAGTGACATAACAATAACACAAATGCACACACATACACACAACATGCACATGCAACACACAAAACACAGATCAAAAGATGCTTAGAAACAAAAATCAAGCTGGATATGTTAACGAATGCCTTGCCCTGCTCAAAATCTCCCAGTGAGGGGCTGGGGGCATGGCTCAGTGGTAGAGCCCCTGCCTAGAATCCCCCAGTGAGGGGCTGGGGGCGTGGCTCAGTGGTAGAGCCCCTGCCTAGAATCAATCCCCCAGTGAAGAAGCTCATGATAGAGCTCCTGCCTAGAATACGTTAGTGAGGCATTGGGGGCGTGGTTCAACAGTAGTGGCACCTCATTAGCTTATATGCATGCCTAGCCTACTATCCTGTCTCCAGAATCCAGGCAAAGGGAAGCTAGCAAGGATGAGCCTATTGGGGCTGTGATAGCTTACTGTGTAATGGCGCTGTGATATGAGTTCAATCTTTGGGACCCACAGGATAGAAAGACAGGACAGACTTCCACATATTGTCTTCTGATTGTCACACATGAACTGTGGCACTTATGCACACAAACACAAAATAAATAAATAAATGTAGTTAATTGTTTTTAAAATAAGGCTGTCTTTCCCAGGGCTCCACTTTTCTGATCTTCCAGGCCCTACACACAAGAACATCACACACACACACACACACACACACACACACCTACCTAAGTGTTTTCCCACATCCTTCTTTTCCCCTCTCTTAAGACCTTGCTGCCCTTCTGGATGTTCCTTGAACAGTATCTCTTTCCTTAACTTTGGGCCTTGGCAATGACTCGTCCCCAGGTCTAGTTCAGTGGTTCTCAACCTTCCTAACACTGGGACCCCTTGACATGTTGTGGTGACCCCTAACCATAAAATTATTTTCTTTGTGACTTCATAATTGTAATTTTGCTACTGTTATGAACTGCAATGTGAATATCTGATATGCGGGGTATCTGACATATACCCCCGATGGACGACGGGTCGATTCTCCGGGAGCTCGACCCACAGGTTGAGAACCTCTGGCGTAACTGCCTGCGCATTTTGCCTGGTCTTTCTTGATTGATCCCCTGAGACTTTCTTTCTTCCTTTAACTTTATCCTTGGCACTGTCTCCCCATGATGTGTGTATTCTTTATTGTGTCTATCCCCTCCATTGCCGTGTCACTTCCACTGAGAGAAGGGGTATCGTTTGTGTACGGGTGTGCACGTGCATGCAGTCCAGAGGTCAGTCTTCAGTGCCTTCCTCTTCTGCTCCATCTTTATTTTTTGAGACCATTCCTCTCATTTAACCTGGAGTCCACCATCTTGGCTCAGAGCCTCCAGGCTCCTCCTGCCTCTGCCTCCCAAGTGTGGGATTAAAGATGGTGTCACCACAGCTCGGCTTCTTATGTGGGTGCTCAGGTCCCTGTGCTTGAGCCTAGAGCGTTTTCCCCCCACTGGACATTTTCCCAGCCTGAAGGCAGTTTTTGTTTGTTGTTTGTTTTTGTCTCTTTTGTTCACAGTCATGAGCTCCCTGCCATAGAGTGTAAAAACAAATGAAGGAAGGATTGCTCCTAGAGAGACAGAGAACCAAACTTAAGGTCTGAAAAAGAGGGGGCGGGATCTATTGGCAATGCCTATAAACCCAGTTCTTAGGAGCCTGAGGTTGGAGGGTCAGGAGTTTGAGGTCAGCTTTAATATATAAAGAGTTGAGGCCAGCCTGGGCTACCGTCAAGGGAGAGGGCATTAGAGATGCACATAGCATCTTTCTCTAAAGGGAAAGTGAAGAAGAAAAAGAACAGGAAACAGACATAGAAATAGATGGATACACCGGAGCAAAGACAGCATGTGGGAACTACTTCCACAGAGACCCAGAGGCAGAGCCACATACAAGGAGCAGGAGAGGCCCAAGAAGAGCAAGCAAAAGACAGCTACTTCCTGCCCTCTCACCAGGAGCCAGGAAACAGGAAATTCCTCAGAAATAAACTGAAAGTCAACTCTACCAGGACTTTGCAAGTCAGACTGGGGGGGGGGAGGGGAGAGGGGAATTCAAACGAGTGACATATAGGAAAGTCTTCCTTTCTGTGAGGTTGAGAAGCTAAGAGGGTTCCAGTGCCAGCTATACCACTTTCTGGCCAAGACACCAGGCAAAGCGATTCTCTGGCCCAGCCTCTTATGAAAAGGCAGCTAAGGACAGTTACTTGGCAGTGGGATGTAGCTGGTTTGATAGGGTGCTTGACCAGCATGCACAAAGCGCTGGGTCCCATCTCCAGCACACTCTAGATGAGGATTTGGGTACACACCTGTGATCAAATGCATGGGAGGTGGAGGCAGAAGAATCAGAAACTTAAGTCAGCCTTGACTATAGGGTGAATTCCAGGCCAGTCTGGGCTTCGTGAGACCCTGTTTCAAAACAAAAACAAAAGCAAAGAAGCCCCAAATGCAAAGGGAGGAGAGATGGAGCGATGGTTAGTTGGTTAAGAATGTTTGTTCCTCTTGCAGGGAGTCTGGGTTTGGTTCCCAGCACTTTCATGGCAGCTCACAGCCACCTGAAAAAACTGTTCAAGAAGGTTCTGGTGTCATCTTCCGGCCTTCTCCAGAGTCAGGCATCCACGTGGCAAAGTCCTAGCAATTCCCTTTCCACTGCTTCCTCACCTGCCATAACATAACCTGCTCCATCAGCTCTTCTGATGCCACGGGCCAAGGACAGTCAGATCCCCCTGACACCATGGACCAAAATAAAACTTGCCCCTTTCTCACAGCAAGGGAGAGGGATGGAGGAACTAATCTGTCAGTGGCATAGCTTTGTCCACCATCCCACAAGGGCAGCAATGTATCCCCTGTCAAGTAAATACTGGGAGCTGGAGAGGTTTAGAGGTCAGACCTGTTTCCAACCTTGTGTCACTCAGCTCAAAACTGGAGCAACACATTTCCTGTAGGCTCCCACAGACCCCTGAACTTTTCTTGCCCTGACTCTGATGTTAGTCAACATATTTGTCAACCAACATGACAAGAGGCAGGAGCACCTCCTGGGGAAAGCTGGAACACATCTTTGTGTGGCCTTCAACTGTGGAATCTGTGGGAGGCTGATTTAGGACCCTGTGGTTCCACTGTCACCCAAATTCAGTCCCTTTACTCAGGCCAGAGCACTGAGATTTTCAGTGTTCCAACTCTGTATCTTTTGGGTATCTTTTGGTGAACCAACCTCCTGCTGGCTCACAAAGTAGACATTTAAATCAAACCCCAAAACAATACATTAGAGCTAGGATAAGTGGGGCACATCTGTAATCCTATTGTTTAAGAGCCTGAGGCTGGAGGATTGCTTTGCTACATAGCCTAAGCTACATAGATTCTGTTGGAGGAGGAGGGGGAGGAAGGGGAGAAAGAGAAGAAAGGGCATAATGATGTGTGTCTGTAATCCCACAATGAGGTGGAAGCAGGGGAATAAGGAGTTTGAGGTCATCTCAAGCTATGAAAAAGTTCCAGGCTGGGTCAGGTGACATGACTCAGGAAGTAAAGGCACCTGCTGCCAAAACTGAAAAGCCCAGTTTGATCCTCATACATTTCTGGTAGAGGAAAAGACTAATTCCCTCCAGTTGTCCTCTGACTCTGACCTTCATACATGAGCCGTTAGACACACACACACACACACACACACACACACACACACACGATAGGTAGATGGATGGATGGATGGAAAAATATCCCAGGCCTACCTAGTCTACAAGAGACCCTGTGCCAAAAACATAGATCAAATAAACAAATAAGGAATTAAATTGAAACGAGAAAAGGCAGAGAAGCTGAAAATAGGGATGGGAGGAAAGATCTGGGTATCCCTTCCCCACTCCTCTGTGCCCAGACCCCACCTTCTGTGGTTTTGGAACTGGGGACCTACTTCTCTAGCAGCCGAGCCACTGCCTCCTGCGCCTGCTCCCCGTAGGCGTTGCCTTGCCGCAGCAGGCTCTCTGCAGCTTGAACCGCCACCTGCATCTTTTGCTGGTTCAGCTCCATCGTGGTGAGAAAATCCCGATGCCTTTTCATCGCCTCTTCTACCGACTCCACTGTGCAAGGGAGTTCAGCACCGGACAGCGCCACCTCCTGGGAATGGGAGGGATACAGGTCAGCTCGGCTCCACCCCAGGACGCCAGTTGGCTTCAGTCACAGTTCAGGGCCTTTACTCCTGCTGGTCCCTCTTTTTAGCAGTCTGTCCTTCCAGATTTCCTCCAGGTTTCTGCCCACTTTGCCAAATCTATCAATTGTCCTCTCTTTCTATCTCCGTCCAGATAATCCACAATCCCAATAAGCCACTGCAAATGTGACTGTCCACAAATTCACCTCTAATAAATGACCAAACCCAAGCAGAGTATGGTGGTGCACACCGTTAATCCCAATACTTTGTGAAGTGGAGGCAGGAAGATCTGTGAGAATTCCAGGTCGGCTAGGGCTACATAGTGAGACCCTGTCTCCATAAAAGCAAGGGCTGGATAGATGGTTAAGACCATTCACTGCTCTTCCAGAAAACCTGAGTTGGGGTCCCAGCGCCCACATCCAGCAGTCCACAACGACCAGCTCCAGTGGCTACGGAGCCTTGGCCTTCTTGGGAACCTGCCTGCGTGCGCATACACACACGTGCACACAATTAAATATAATAAGAATAAATTCTTTTAAAAATTAAAAGATAAGGAGATGGAGAGATGGCTCGAGTATTAAGAGGACAGGCTGCTCTTCCAAAGGACCTGAGTTCAGTTCCCATCACCCACATGGTGGCTCATAACTGTCTGTAACTCCAATCCTAAAGGATCTGGTGCCCTCTTCTGGCCCCTCGGGACTCTAAATGCATCTTATGCGTGAATACACACGGGCAAAACAAATAAAAATAAATCCCTTTTAAAAAGTAAAAACTGTCTGCCTATGCTACTATACGCCTATGATGGCCCATTTCTCTAATTCTAGCACTCGTGAGGCAGAGGCAGGAGAATCTCTGTGAATCCAAGCCCAGCTTAATCTACATAGCGAGTTTCAGCACAGCCAAGACTACATAGAAAGGCCCTGTCTTGATAGACGGATGGATAGATAGATAGATAGATAGATAGATAGATAGATAGTTAATAAGTGCTAGATGATAGATAGGTAGATGATAGATGGATAGATAAGTGATAGATAGATAATAGGTAATAGATCGATGATAGATAGATAGATAGATAGATGATAGCCCCATAAACCCACACCACTTAACATAACCTTTTAATTCTATCACACACCTCAGTTATCCGATAAACGACTACTCCGTTAATTCTCTACCCCCATTTCAAATAAAGCAGGAATCTAGGGGTCCCGGGAAACACGTCTAAGCAAGTCTGTGACCCCCTCCCCCAGTCCCCAGCAGCCCTGACCCCGTACTCCAGCCAGCCATCAAGCACCTGGTTGCGCAGCACCGCGAGCGCCTGGCACAGGTCTCTCAGGAAGAGCTGATACACGTGCGCCTGGACCAGCGCTTCCCTGCGCTCCTCCCACAAGCCGAGCAGTTTGTGCCAGCCAACCTCGAGGTGCGGCAGCCATTCGTCTAGCGCCAGACCGGGGCCCAGCTCGGCGCCGTCGGACGCCAGCAGCGCCTCGCTGGCAGCCAGGATGCGCGCGTAGTCCTCCTCGCGCTGATCCACCTCCTCCTTGAGCGCGGCGTGCCGCGCCAGCAGCCCGTCCGCCTCTTCCAGGCTGCGCGGCAGCGGCCCCTCGACGGCGCCCGCTGCCTCCTGCGCACGCACCAGCCAGTCCAGGAAAGTATCCAAATCGCGCAGGAAACGCTGCAGGCGACTTGCCGCTGCCACCGCCTCGCCGCAAACCTGAGCCGCTCCGGCTAGTGCGCCCCACTCGGCTCCCAGCTCCTCCGCGCCCTGGTGCAGGCGCGTCGCCTGTGCGGGGAAGCGTTCGGCCAGCAGCGCCGCCTCCTCCAGCAGCGCCGCCTGTCGCGGCTCCAGCGCCTGTAGAGCCGCCTCCAGGCCACTCAGGCGCCACTGCAGGGCTCCACCCGCCCGGGGCGCGCTCTCCACCGCCCTCCGCTTCTCGCGCACCTGGGCGCGCACCTCCGCCACCTCCAGCACATGGTTCTCCACTAGCAGCACGGCGCTCATCTCCTCTTTGCGTTGTTCCACCAGCTCCACGATGCGGTTCCACCTGTTCAAGAGCGGGAAAGAGGATGGTTGGATGCGGAGGGTCCGCACGCCCAGGGAAAATCCAGGTCTTGAACGCTCAGATGCCTTGGGACCTGGGAGAGTTCCAGTTTGTGCCTAAATCATTAGAATCCCACTCTGGACAGTGCTTAGAGCGCAACTCTCAATGTGTCGCTCTGGTGCTACCAAATTATCTTCATAATAATATTAGGATTCTGTTTGTCATCTCAATATCTTTCAGAGTTTATTAGCGACTGAGGACCAAAAACAAACAACAGAGCCCAGCTGCCTGCCTAAGACACACAGTCTAGAGAATCACAACTGTGTGGAGTAGTGCACGCGTGTAATCTTAGCCCTCCATGGGTTGAGGCTGAGGCAAGAGGATTGCCTTGAGTTCAAGCCAGCCTTAGATAGATAGATAGATAGATAGATAGATAGATAGATAGATAGACAGACAGATAGACAGACAGACGAGAGAGAGAGAGAGAATGCTACTCCTTCCACTGTGTTCTATTATGAACATATGCTTTTATTTTGGTGTCTGGGATGTAGCTCAATGATTAAGCCCTTGCCCCATACCATGAAAAAGAATTAATTATGTCAAGACATCTTTGGCTTTTTATTTATTCAGGCTTGATTTTTGCACATGGGCTGTGTATGTGCTTGTGTGTCCTGGTACACATACATGTGAGCTAACCTGCAGAGGCTTGAGGTGGATAGCACTGTCTCCCTAAACCACTCTCCCTTTTGTTTTCTGAGACAGGGTCTCTGCAGCTGCAGCTCTCCAATACTGGCTATCTGTCTAGCAAGCATCAGCTTGCCCTGGGGATTTCTTAGCTCTGTTTTTCAAGTGCTGAGATGACAGGGGGCTGCCAAGCCTTCTCTGGTCCTCACATTTGCAAGATAAAATAGGTGGGGTGTTTTGTTTGCTTGTTTTTAGTTTCTTTTAAAGATTTATTTATTATGTACACAGCCATATGCCTGTGTGCCAAAAGAGAGTACGAGATTCCATTACAGATGGCTGTGAGCCACTATGTGGGTGCTGAAAATTGAACTCAGGACCTCTGGAAGAGCCAGCCAGTGCTCTTAACCTCTGAGCCACCTCTCCAGACCCCTAATTAAAAAAAAAAAAAAGTCTGTGCTCCTTTCACCTGCATGTACATACATGCACCACATGCCAGCCTGGTACCCACAGAGGTTAGAAGACAGCATTGGATCTCCTGGAACTGGAGTTACAGAGGGTTGTGAGCCACCGTGTAAGTGCCAGAAACAGAACCTGAGCCATCTCTTCACCCATGCCATTCCATTTTAGATAGGTCCTAGTATGTAGCTCAGGCTAGCCTGAAACTTGTGATCCTTCGGTATCTGTCTCCTCAGTGATGGGATTGGATACAGGTATACCTCTGATTTTTGAGGCAGGATCTTGCTAAGTTGCCAAGGCTGGCCCCGAAACCCTGGGCTCCAGTTCCTATACCATCCAGACCAGACTAAACTTCAATTGAGGACCCGTGTCTTCATGCCTCAGCCCCTTCCCACACCAGCAGGACTTCTGGTATTGTTTTAGGAGGAAAGATAGCAACTTGCCATTTGTTTTTAGACAATTCTATATTCTGCATATTCTAGAGCTGAAAGAGAGCTTAGGGGGTGAAGGCACTTGCCACCGAGCCTGGCGACCTGAGCTCTGTCCCTGGGATCTGAATGATGGTAGAGGAAAAACTAAGGACTGCAATTGTCTTCTGACTGCCACATGCACAACACGTGCACGCACACACACACACAGAGAGAGAGAGAGAGAGAGAGAGAGAGAGAGAGAGAGAGAGAGAGAGAGAATAGGAAAATTTAATTTTAAAAAACATTCTAAATTCTGGAAGCTCCACTGTGGAAACTGGGAGGCTGGGGGATGAACAGTGAATATAACGGACTTAGGGATCTGGTCATGACTGTACACTCCTGCCATCCTAGCACGTGGGAGGCAGAGGCCAGCCTTGTTATACAGAAAGTTCAAGCCTAACCTAGATTACAGGACATCTTCTCTCAGAAGTAACAAGGAGCAGGGTGTGGTGGAACACATCTTAATCCCAGGGCTGGGAGGAAGAGGCAGGCAGATCTTTATGAGTTCAAAGTGAGGCCAGCCTTGTCTACATAGCAAGTTGCAACCAGGGCTACATAGTGAGACTGTGATAGATAGATAGATAGATAGATAGATAGATAGATAGATAGATAGATAGATAATTTAAGAATGGAGCAGGTATGGAGGCACGTGTCTATAATCCTGGTGTCTGGGAGGTAAAGCAAGAGGATCAAAAGTTCAAAGACACCCTCAGCTAGTGAGTTCAAGGCCACCTGAGCAATAGCAGTCCTTGTCTTAAGAAACTAAAGTAATAGACAAATAAATAAGGCACCTCATAAATAAATAAAATAAATAAATGCATGAGAAAATCCCTGGCCAATAATAGCACCTCATGAATTCTCAGTGAACAACCAATGAAACCAGCTGCGTCCTCAGCCCATCACCACCAGCACTGGGTATGTAGTACCTTCTTGTTAAGTTGTTCTTGAGTCTGAGGGGATGGCTCACTGGTTAGGAACTCATATTGCTCTCACAAAAGACCCTAGTTCCATTCCCAGCACCCACATTGGGCAGCTTACAACTATCTGTAACTCCAGCTCCATGGAATTCTACACCCCCTTCTGGCCTGTACAGGTACTGCATCCAAATGAACACACACACACACACACACACACACCACACACACACACACACACACACACACACACACACACACACACACACACACCACACACACACACACAACATACACACACACTACAATAAAAACATCTTTCAAAAAGATTTTCTTGACCTACAAAGTGCCCATTAGCACCTCAGGAGGGCTGAAATAACACCCCTCAGGCTTCCACAGTGCAGTGGATAGAGAAGGTGCTAACAGGAAGACCTTCCTGCCCCAAGACCCACCTACCTGCTGTTGAGATGGTCCTGACAGGAACGCACCTCATCGGAGCTGGGATGACCTCCTTCTACCAACTCCTGAACTGTTTGGTTCACATCCAGGACTCGACCCATCAGACTGTTCATTTCCTGGTCCAGACTTTCAAATCTGCAGAAAAGGAAGAGGATGGAGAAGTCAGAGGTCTGGACTCTCGGGAGCCAGCTCACTTCTGTAGTTATAGGTTTCTATGCTGTTTCTCAAGTTCCTTTGCAGGAATTTCTCTCCCTTTCTTTCTTACTCTTTTGTTGTTGGGGGTTTGTTTGTTTGTTTGTTTTATTTGTTTTGTCTGTCTGTTTTGTTATTGCTTGGTTTGGTTTGGTTTGGTTTGGCTGCTGCTGGTGGTGAAGCACATGTAGCCAAGGCTGACCTTGAACTTAGTACACACAACCCTGACTAGCACAGGCTCCAGTTTTTCTATGGATTGCTGTAATATTAGATTGTTCAGTGCTCCACCCTGGTCCTTTAGACATTCCATCACACTGTCCCTGGGTCACAGCATCCATTCTCACAGCCTAGAGCTTCTCCTCTGAACACAAGACCTCCTATCTCCATGTCCAGTCTCAAGCTGTCTTCAATCTCATGGGCAGCTATTTACATCCTTGGTCCTCTCACACCCACTGACTCAGACTGCCCTTCACATCTCCCTTCCTAGTTAGTCTTCCTCTGAATCCCCAGCTCAAGGACCGCTCAGAACAACTCCAAGGCTCTGACCTCTGACCCCTGGACCTTACTTTGGATGACTGCCCCAGACCATGATGCCACATGGTCTATATCAATTTAGCCCCCCACTCTGTTCCTCCAACCCAGCTGCTTCTCTGTGTCTCCAGCTGCCAGTCAGGATTATTGATTTATTTTTATTTTTTTTAACTTTTGAGACAAGGTCTCACTATGTAGCCCTGGCTGTCTTGCAAGTCACTAGGTAGACCAGGTTGGTCTCAATGGTTAGTGGTGCGACTAACGGTGTGCTTCAGGGTGGGAGTCACCTTAGTGTCTAGGGAGATGGCATCTGTCTTAGTGGGAGTCCCATGCATGGGCCAGGTTGGAGGGGCCTGTAGAAAACTTTAAGTAGATCATATGTTTTCTGTGAATATAAACCGCAGAAAATGGCCTCGGGAAGTTCTGAACCCGGCAAGTATTTGTTAGGTCTCTCACATCTGTGAACTCATTTTCTGTTCACAGAGACATGGGCAATGATGCCTAACCCATTTGACACACAGGCAAATCGAGGTCCAGAGTGTGCAACTGATGAAGCCCAGAGTGAAAAAATAAAGCTGGGATTGGCCGCATGAGAACTGGTGAGCAAAAGCATGTGAGGATGGGTGGGTGAGCAAGGGGCCCTGGGGGCTTCCATGGGTGCGCTCACCGGTGTTGCACCACCTCAACGTCGTCGAGGGAATCTGGCACACGCATGGCCAGAAGCCACTGCTCTTTCTCTCCGATCCATAACTCGCAGGCATGCACCTCGCCGAACATGCGGTACACGGCGAGCGCGTCCCGAAGCCACTGTCGGCGCAGCGCGGCCACCTCGGTCACCTCTGCGAACAACTGTTCCGCTTCCACCACGCGCACCTGCAGTGCCACCACCAGCGGCCCGGCGCCACTGGCTCCTCCCAGTGTCGCCAGCTGGCGCCTCAGGCCACCCACAGGGCCACGGTGCGCTTCCACCTCCCCGGTGAGAGCGCGGTGCTGGCGCGCCAGGCGACGGCTGGACGCTTCGTCGTGACCGAAATCTCCGGCGGCTGCCAGACGATACGCGTCGCGAAGCCAGTCCAGGAGACCGTCCAGGTCAGCGCCAAACTGGTGCAGCGCTCGCGCCTCCTGCAGCCTCCGTTCCCGGCGCGCAGCCGCCTCTTCCAGCCGCTGCCAGCGGCGCCGAGCGCTAGCCGCGCGCTCCGCCAGACCAGCCAAGTGCAAGGGCTCGGCGCCCGGGCCCGCGGAGCTGCCCGCCGCAGCCAATTCCTCCCCGCGACGCAGCGCCTGCTGCAGCAGCGCCCGCCGGCCGCCCAGCTCGCCCTGCAGGATCTTGTGCTGCGCCAGCAGGCGAGCGGTGCTGGACAGGTCGTGAGCACCGCCCGCCGCGCCCGCCGCGCCACCACTGCCACTGGTGGCCTCTAGGAGGCGCTCCTTGTCCCTCGCCCAGCTCTCGGCCTCCTCCAGCTCCTGCAGCAGCGCCCACAGGCTCCGAGAGGCTTCCAGCTCCGCGCGCCGCCGCGCCGCCTGCTCCTGCAGCTCCGACAGACAGCCGTGCACGTGGTTCACACGGTTGCAAATGACCTGAGGGTCGCAGGGCTGATAGCCTGGGATAGGGGAAGGAGATGGTAGGAGGAGATGCCAGCCCATGCCACCCCTTCCTTGGGCTTCCCAGACCACACACTCCCCCGCCCCCAAGCTTAGAACAAGAGCTTTCCTTGATTCTTGCCTCCTCACCATCTACCTCAGCCTTCTTTCATGGGCCACCACCACCTGTTTAGTCTTCCTCTGGCTTAATTGTTCCCTGTGGGCATGTAAGGGCTAACTCCTTCATTAACACATTTCCAGACCATTCCAGAGGGTAGAGCCTGGTGAATGGGGCAATAGCCCTGTAAATGGGATGACTTGCCTCCCAAATACTGGGATTAAAGGCAGGTGACACCATGTCTGTCCCATAAGCTTCATTCCTTTATTTCGCCTAGGTACCTAATTGATAAGTACTTAACTGTGAAATTTATTTAACAGATCACAGTCAACCTCTCTTTGATGGAGCCAATTAGTCAGTAGCACATGTCCTGTAGTCCCAGAGCTTGGGAGGTGGAGGCAGCAGGATTGCACGTTTGAGACCAGCCTGGACTTCATAGCAAGACTAAAACATTTAAAGGGTGCCTGGAAAGATGGCTTAGCTGTTAAGAGCACGTGCTGCTCTTCCAGAGGTCCTGAGTTGGGTTCCCAGCACCCACGTGGGGTGACTCACAACTGACTAACTAATGGTTTTCATTACCTCTTCTGGCCTCCGTAGGCACCCATTCTCACACAGGTACACACACACACACACACACACACACACACACACACTAAAATTAATCTTTAAAAATAATTTAAAAGCCAAACCAAGTGGCCCAGCTAATCAGGAAACTGCCTGGGTTACAGAGTGAGTTCAAGGCTAGCCTGAGCAACTTAAGACCCTGTGTCAAAATAAAATAAAAAAAGAAAAGACAAAATAAAAAGAAGGCAAGCTCAGCATTAGAATATCAATTAGCTCAGGGGCCACCTGTGAGCCACTGGGGGTCAGCTAATCAGTAGACCACCTGTTTAGCATGACCTGAGCCCTAGGTCCAATCACCAGTACTGAAAGCTGGGGCAGGGACGATCAAGAAGTCATGTTCTGAATCAGTAGTACATCGTCACCATGACAACACAGTCCACACTGGCCTCTTTGCTATATCCTCAGTCTTACTGGTCATCTCAGGGGTGTTACAAGAAGAGGACAGAGGAGGCCTCCTGGACAGTCATCCCTAAGGCAACAAAAAGGGTCCCAACAGCCTTCCTGGAGGGTGCGGGGCAGGTGGATCTGTGCCACCAGACAGAATTGGTGAGGTCGAACAGATTTTAAAAACCCTGGTAAATCTTGTAATTGAGAATGGTAGGTATTAGAATCAACTCCTGACAAGGTTCCTGTTCTGGAGCACATGACCACGACACCGGCTAAGAGGACCGTTACAACCAGTCACATATCATAAAAACCTAGAGTTCTCCATGCTAATGAGGTATTCAGATAGGCCTCAAGTGTTTAGACAATGGGCTTCCCCTCCTGGGCATCCCTTTCTGCAAAAGGTATTTAATGTTTGGTTCATCCTGAATAAGATGTATGCATCCTTAAACACCATAAATAAAATAGTTTGGACAAGCAAGGACCACCTCCTTCATCAAGGACTACCGCGGGGGTGGGGGCTTTGTTATAGAGAGCCTCACCTATATCTCCCGGAGGTCTCTCTTCCAGCTCCTCTGTACTTCGGCACTCACTTGGAGCTAAACCAGATTCCACCCTTTCCCAGGCTCACCACGAGCCTGTGGGCTTCTGTATTCAACTCTTTGCCATCCACTGTGGCATCTGGGGACACAGGAAGATGGGAACCACAGTTCCCAACTCCTTGCGGTTCCTAGCACAGACTGGGTACACAGGAGTTCTGAGACCCACAGCCTCTGTGCCAGCCGCCCGCTGTTTCTCACCTGGAGAAGGAACCCTATCTGGGACTGTGTTTCGCCTTCCTTGAGCACAGCTTGCTGATGGCCAGGCGCACCAGCGGCAAGGAAGAAATGCAGCCTGCTGAAACCTCAATAGTTGCTCGATCTTTCTGTCTGTCTGTCTGTCTGTCTGTCTGTCTGTCTGTCTTTTCTTGAGATAGGTAGTCAAGTAGCTCCAAATGCCTTGAACTCTGTTCAGCCGAAGATGACCTTAAACTCCTGCCTCCTGAATTTATCTTCCAAGTGCAAGGTTTACAGTCAGTTGTTCACCAACACTGCCTGTGCTGGTGCAAAGGACTGAACCCAGAGCCTCCCACATAACAATGTGGGAGAATGTACCTACTTAATCTCATCCCCAGCCCAAGTTTACTCTAGGAGGTAGCAGAGTCCCAGGAAGAGTGAGAAACTCCCCCATCATCTTGCAAGCCCTGTGGTCTGGGCTTTCATTTTCTCATCAACAAAAGAAAAGGCTGCCAGCTTTCAGGACTAGCTGACCAGCATCAGACAGCTGGAGAAACACCATCAGATAAGGCCATTCATGCCAACAGTGAGTAGAACAAAATCAAGCCAACTCATAAACATCTCTGGGTACAGACCAAAACATGGTGGCTATGTAAATCACAGTCACCCTGTCCCCTCACATGCCCTCAGCCAGCCAACTCAAATAACCACTTTTGTTAACTGAAAAGCCTCCACCTGCTACTCTTATATAGGTAAGAATGACTAGATGCCAGTCACCAGAGGCTGGAGAGACGGTTCAGTGGTCAAGAGCACTTGCTGCAGAAGGCCCCGGTTCAATACCACCCAGCACCTAATTGATAGCTCACTACCATCCATAACCCCAAACTGAGGGGATCTGATGCCTTTCTTCTGACTTCTAAGGGCACCAGGTATGTATGAGGTGCACATACATACATGCCAGCAAACACCCATACACATAAATCTAAAAGAAATTTTTTTGAAAAGATGTTTAGTCATTTACATCCCTTGTGATGGTTAATCTTTAGGAGACAGACCGAGGTTTTCTATGGGAGTATTTCAGAGATGCTTAGCTGGGGAGAGAAGGCCTACTGTAGGCATGATATTACTGTGCGCTGTGTAAAAATCATCCTGTGTTATTCAAACGCTGGTTTCTGTGCCCCCATGTCTGGTTGCAATCCTTATTCTCAGAATCTGTCTAGATGTGATATAAACATTTCTCCCCAATTATTCCCTGATTGGTCAATAAAGCTAGCTGATTAGCCAGTGACTGAGTAGGGGAAAGAATAGGGCTAGACTTCCTCCCAGACAGGGGATGGGGGGGTGGGTAATTTAGCCAGGGGGATCAGCCATGGGGAGAGAGTACAGAAGACACCCTGAGAAAACAGCTAGAGCACAAAAAGCTATAAAATGCAGTATTTCGGGGATTTGGGTTGGGAGATAGCCTGATTATCACAGGGGATTAAAGGAGATTAATACTGCTCAGTTGTTGTGCCTTAAAGCTTGTGAAATAAAAATATAGTCCAGTCTCAATTATTTGGGAGCTAGCTGGGTTAAGAGGGAAACTGCAACACTTATTTAAAATCCACTAACAGCCTTTCCTGAATGTCAGATGGCATCATCCCAAGGATAGGCTGGGATCCAGGACTGAATGAAAAGGATGCAGGGGTGGGGCCCTGACATTCATCTCTGTCTTCTCACTGCAACCCAATGTGGCCAGCTGCGCCCCTGCTGCCATGGTCTCCATGCCACATGCTCTCAATTCCTCCATTCTGAATTTGCTTGTCAGGCATTTTGTCATAGAAAAACACTGTTCACAGAATCATGCCCAGGTCACCTAACCAGAGCCCAAATCCTATGAAAAACCCCATTCCAGGCCTGGGGCTCAGCGGTAGAGCATTTGTTGGCCATGCAAGGGCTGGGGTTTCCCCTTTAGGACCCCAAACCCAAAGGCTTATGTCAATGATCTGAGATAGCTCTCCGTCATCTATGCAATCAAACACCCAACAAGTCCCATTAGAAGAACCCCTACAGAGGGTTTCCTGATGAAATGGGGTCGGGGGAATCAATGACCCCAGGAAAAGGGAATCTATTAAAGCCTTCGTGAGTTTTGCCTGTCAGCATCCACGTTCTGCTTTGGTGTCCAACAGTCGTGGTTTTCTCAGCCCTGTCTTCACAGCAGGCTGACCCCACTCCTGGTCCTAAACTGGGCACAGCACATCAACGTGGCCAATTAGATCCTGGATGATTGAGAATCATCACAGGCTGAGTAATGGGGCAGAACATGTAGGAGACCAAAAACTGCTTTCTCCTTCTGTCAGAAGTACTGGGAGAAAGGGAGCTGTCTCCTGGGTCTGGAAGGCTGGGTTGTAGACACAAGGCTGAATGATTCCACAGTATATCATAAACGGAGGGACTACCTGACACTGTACACAAACACAGACTGTAGAAACAGTCTGAGGAACAGCGGTAAGCCATTCCTGGCCTGAAGTCACAGCACTACCTCCCAGCCAGTTTGATTCTACTTGCTGACCAATTTCTCGTAATTCCTTTAAAAACAAACAGACAGACAGACAGGGTCTCATGTACCATAGACTGACGCTGAACTTCCTGTATAGGCAAGGCAAGCCTTTCATTCCTGATCCTTCTGACGTCATCACCTGGGTACTGGGATCACAGACACCATCACCACCTAGCTTCATTTTTCTTTTTCTTTTCTTTCTTCTTTTTTTCTTTTGTCAATATAAAGGGTCTCATATAGCCCAGGACGATCTCAAACTCACAGCAATCCCCCTGCCTCAGTGTTTCAAGTGCTATGAATGTAGGTCTGCACCACCTCCTCTGGCTTCATCTAGATTCTTTAAGCCAATTCAGTTGAATATCTACAGCTTGTTGCTGAACAGATCTTAACCATATATTGTTTTACATAATGTTGTGAGTTATTATAATTTCTAATGTTGGGGATGGGAAACATGGCAATAAACACAATAGGCTTGTGCTCTACACTGAGCTACGCCCCCAGCCCCTCACTGGGGGGATTCTAGGCAGGGGCTCTACCACTGAGCCACGCCCCCAGCCCCTCACTGGGGGATTCTAGGCAGGGGCTCTACCACTGAGCCACGCCCCCAGCCCCTCACTGGGGGATTCTAGGCAGGGGCTCTACCACTGAGCCACGCCTCCAGCCCCTCCCTAGGGGATTCTAGGCAGGAGCTCTACCACTGAGCCACGCCCCCAACCCCTTCAAAAACAAGGAGTTCCTTCCTTCCATCCTTCTTTCCTTCCATCCTTCCTTCCATACATCCCTCTCTCAGGAATCCTCTTTGCCTCTCCTGTCCACCATGAGAGACTCACTGCCTCCGTTCTCCAGACTCACCCTGCAACTGGGAGAATCTCAGGGCCGCAGCATTGAGGGCCTCCACCCGCTCACTCTGGGCTGCGATGTCCCCCTCCAGGAGCCCGTGTTTCTGCAGCAGGTCGTCGGCCTCCACCAGATGCTGCCCACACTCCCGAGACAGCAGCTGAGTCTGTCAAGAGACACTGAGCTCACCACCAGCACTGCCCAGGGCCACTTACCTCTCCCTACACCACACCAGCCTGTGCTGCAAAACACAACTGTCAAGGTCTCCCTGTGTCTGTCATCCTGCATCTTTGTGTCTTCCAGAATGTTCCCATCTCTCATTATCTCCATGGTTTTCTTCCCTCTTTTCCCCTCCTGCCCTTTACTCTCCCTCTTTCCCTACTTTTCTCTTTGTCTTTACCCTTCCTCCCCTCTCCCCCCCTCTGTCCATCAATCTGTCTTTCCTAAACTGATCTACCCAGGTGTTTTCTTGTAGCCAGATTTGCCTTTCTCCTTTAATATGTGTGTGAGTATGTGTGTGAGTGTGAATGTGTGTTTGAGTGTGTGTGTGAGAGTACATGTGTGAGTGTGACTGTGTGTGTGTGTTGTTGTATGTTGTGAGTGTATGTGTGAGTATGTCTGTGTGTATTTGAGTGTGTGTATAAGTATGTGTGAGCATGTATAAATGAGTGTGTATCAGTGTACATGTGTGAGTGTATGTGTGTACATGTATGTGTATATGAGTGAGTGCAGAAATGTGTATCAGTATATGTGTGTGAATGTGTGTTGTATGAATGTGAGTGTCAGTGTGTATGTGTTTAACTGTGTGAATATATGTACGAGTGTGTGTGAGTGATTACGCATCAGTGTATGAGTGTGGGTATGTGAGTGTGTGAACGTGTGTATGAGTGTATATGAATGAATTGTGTGTGTGTGTGTGAGTGTGTGAGTTGTGTGTATGTATAAGTGAGTACAGGGGTGCATGTGAGAGTGTGTATGAGTGTGTGAGAATGAGTGTGTGAGTATGTATAGTGTATGTGTCTGAGTGTGTATGAGTGTGTTGTATGAATGTGAGTATGAATGAGTGTGTGTGTATCGGTGTATTGTGTGAGTGTGTGTGTGAGAGGTACATGTGTGTGAGAATGTGCATGTGTGAGTGTGTGTATGTGTGTGAAAGAGTATGCATACATGTACATATGTATGTGTGTATGCATGTGTGTGTGTTTGCATGTGTGTGTATGTGATATGGAGAGGTCACTCATGCCAAACCACGTGTGTGAAGGTCAAAGGTCAACTCTGTGAAGTTATGCGTCCCTTCCACATGGGTTCCAGGGCTTTCAGGGCAAGTGACAGTGACATTAGCTACAGCGCCATCTCACCTGCCCTGCCTTTATTTTCATTACCTTTGTTTGCTTATTTACTGTGTGTGCATAGGCACACGCGTGCTAATTTACATGATGTCAGAAGATAATTTGGGGGAGGTTCCTCTCTCCTTCTACCATATGAGTCCTAGAGATTGAAGTCAGGTCACCTGGCTTGACAGAAAACACTTTACCTGCTGAGACATCCTGATGAACTAGTTTTTAAGACAGGGTCTCATAAAGCTCAGGCTAGACTTGAACTATGTATGTAGCTGAGGATGACCTTGAACTCCAGATCCTCCTCTCTGTGACTCCCGAGTGCTAGGATTCCAGGTGTGCACTACCACCCCCAGTTCTATGTGCAGCGGAATCTAGGACGGGCAAGCACTCTGCCAGCTGAGCTACATCTCCCTCCTGCTAAGGCTTCCTCTTTACCTCTCTGTGGCTCCTCCCTCTCACGTTTCTACCTCTGTCAACCCAGAATCTGCATCCTCCCCTGAGCCCGTTGCACTCTGAGACCCCTCATCTGGTCCTCACCTGCATCTCCTCCATCCAGTCCACCATGTAGACCATCTCCTGGAAGACCTTCTGTAGGGCCAGATTCTGCTCAAGCCGGGTCCGCCGGGCACCTACCAGCCCAGTCAGCAGGGCCCACTGGCGAAGGACACTGTCACGCTGGGCTGCCACCCGACGGGCATCATAGTAGCCTTCAGCTGCCAATGCCTGGGCTAGCTCTGCCACACCCTGAACCCGCTCCTCATAGGCTGCGATGTCTGCCTCAATGGCTTCATGCTTCTTCATGGCTGCCTCCACTGCCGGCAGCTCATATCCAAAGTTGTCCTGGGCAGTTGCAGGCCACAGACACTTACCATGCTGCCTCAAGTCCTCCTGTTGCTTTGACCCCAAATGACCCAGACTCTCCCCTCATCATCTCAGAGAGCAAGCCTACAGACTCCTTTGCCCTAGAGACCAGCCCCACTTTTCCAGCTATCTTGAACATCAGTCCACCTTTCCCTGTTAGCCTGGAGGCCAACTCTACCCTCCCTGGTTATCCTAGAAATCATTCCCACCTGTTACCATGGAGATT